>NW_028227278.1:7767313-7837255 GCF_978045245.1 Mus caroli
TTTAAACGGAGAAGAAATAAAGAAAGACCATGCAGGCCTGCCATCCTTATCACTTTCTGTCTGTCTGTCTGTCTGTCTGATCCCCTGTAACTGGAGATGGGCCACCACATAGTTGCTGGTAGTTTAATCCCAGGTTCTCTGGAAGAGGAGACAATGCTGTTAATTGTTGAACCCTTTCAGTGGCCCCACACATCTTTAAATTTTTAGAAGTATATGTGAGGCTGTGTTTATGTACATTGTATGTAGACCATAAGAGGGATTTATATTCTCCAGAATCTGATACCCTCTTCTGGAGTGTCTGAAGACAGCTACAGTGTACTTATATCTAATAAATACATAAATAAATAAATAAACATGTTTTAAAAAGGATAAGAAAGAAAGAAAAACCAGGCAGGCCTGCCATCCTTGTCTGTCTGTCTGTCTGTCTGTCTCTCTGATCCCCTGGATCTGGAGATGGGCCACCATATAGTTGCTGGTAGTTGATCCCAGGTTCTCTGGAAGAGGAGACAATGCTGTTAATTGTTGAGCCCTTTCAGTGGTCCTACCCATCTTTAAATTTTTAGAAGTATATGTGAGGCTGTGTTTATGTACATCATATGCAGACCATAAGAGGGATATAGATTCTCCAGAATCTGAAACCCTCTTCTGGAGTGTCTGAAGACAGCTACAGTGTACTTATATCTAATAAATACATAAATAAATAAATAAATAAATAAATATACATTTTTTAAAAGGGATAAGAAAGAAAGAAAAACCAGGCAGGCTTCCATCCTTGTCTGTCTTTCTCTCTGTCTGTCTGTCTTGCCTAGCCCCTTGCGTTGCCTAGCCTAGCCCCTTTCCTTGCCTAGCCCAGCCCCTTGCCTAGCCTAGCCTAGCCCAGCCCTGCCTTGCCTAGCCCTGCCTATCCCTGTCTTTAACCAGGCTGGCCTCGAACTCAGAAACTGACTGCCTCTGCCTCCAGAGTGCTCTCATTAAGAGTTCGAGCCACCACTGACTGTTGGGTTTTCTAAGTCTTACATAGGTATGGTCTGTTTCTCAACTGTGAAACCCTAATTAACACATGTAGTCTGTCCTAGGTCAGCCATAGCTACAGACTGAGGCCTTTTCTAAAACAAAACAAAAGAAAACAAAAAAAATAGAAATAATAAAATAAATAAATTAAGAAACCACATGATATCTTTTCTTTCTTTCAATGATACTCAGAGTTTGAAGCAGTTCACCCATGAGACCTCAGCTCCGGACATTGAGGCTGTTTCCCTAACAAGTATTATGGCTGAACCTGAGGGGTTCTACTGCTGATTTGTGTCCCCCACTTTAAAAAAATAGTTGTTTTCAAAGGCTGCAGGTTCTTAGCTCTGTTCCTTGTTACAGTTGAGTCACAGCCCTGAAAGTTCAGTGGTAGTTAAAGGCACTGAGAAGGGCTTCCTATAGACATCAAAGACCAAGTCTTTGTTATTAAAAAGTTAATCTGGATTTCCCCACACCCTGGCATCCTTAGAATTCCTAGAAAGGAAGGCAGGGACCTGGGCAGAAGGGTGCAAGGCTACTGGTGTTTGTAAGTGGTAACAGAAAGCTTTCTCTTGTTGGTACCCTACCCCAAGTTACACTGTCACTTCTTTTTCCTAGTTGTTGTTTTGTAGGTTTGTATTCTCAACATAGACCCTTTTCCTTCCTAACCTTGGCTGTCCTGAACCTTACTGTCCTTGAACTTAGTGATTTGCCTGTCTTGCTGGGATGAAACTGTGAGCTACCATCCAGAAGGAAGCACCCTGCTGAGGTTAAATTGGGGTCTCTTCCATTTTCCTCTATGAACATGCATATGGCAGGCCTGTTCTTTCTTTTTTACTTTTCCTTTTCTTTTTAAAGATTTATTTATTTATTATATTTAAGTATGCTGTAGCTATCTTCAGACAGTCCAGAAGAGGGTGTCAGATTCTGAAGAATCTAAATCATTCTTATTGTCTGCATATGATGTATATAAACACAGCCTCACATATACTCAAAAAAAAAAAGAAAGAAAGATGTGGCTACAGAGAGGGCTCAACAATTAAGAGCATTGTCTCCTCTTCCAGAGAACCTGGGCTCAATTACCAGTATTATATATGGTGGCCCATCTCCAGTTCCAGGGGATCTAATACTCTGTTCTGGAGTCTGTGGGCACAGCATACACATGCAAAACATTCTTACACAATCATTGAGAGAGGAGAGAGAGGGGTTGAGAGAGAGGGGAGGTAATCATACCTCCTGACAAGTTTGAAGACCTGAGCTTCATCACTCACACAAATAAATAAATGCAAAATATTTTTAAAAAATAAACTCTGCCATTGCCCTTTAAAAATTCCTAGAAAACAAGTTTTATAAGCAACAGTTATATTTACTATATCTAAAGAACAGTCATGAGCATATTCTCTAAATAGAAAAAGGCCTGTTAGTCTTAGAAATGGAAAAGACAAACCAAGGAAGGTTTGCAATTACATAATGAGGCAGCTCAGCCCAGCTCTTAGGTTGGAAATAAGACTGGAGAATAGGATACACCTGAAGACAGCCAGCCATTGCTTTTTGTTTTGGAGGCTGAAAGGATACACCTGAAGACAGCCAATGCTGTGTGATGGTGATCTGGTATTTTTTTTTTAATTTTTAAAAACTTTAACACTTTTTATAAAACCTTTTTCCTGGGTGAAAGAAAGACAGCTACAGTGTACTTATATCTAATATACATTAATAAATAAATAAACATTTCTTAAAAAGGATAAGAAAGAAAGAAAGACCAGGCAGGCCTGCCATCCTTATCTCTATCTGTCTGTATGTCTGTCTGTCTGTCTGATCCCCTGGAACTGGAGATGGGCCACCATATAGTTGCTGGTAGTTGAACCCAGGTTCTCTGGAAGAGGAGACAATGCTGTTAATTTTTGAGCAGTAAAGTGGCCCCACCCATCTTTAAATTTTTAGAAGTATATGTGAGGCTGTATTTATGTACCTCATATGCAGACCATAAGAGGGATTTAGATTGTCCAGAATCTGACACCGTCTTCTGGAGTGTCTGAAGACTGCTACCATGTACTTATATCTAATAAATAAATAAATAAATAAATAAATAAATAAATAATCATTTTTTAAAAATGATAAGAAAAAAAGAAAGTCCAGGCAGGCCTGCGTTCCTTAACTCTGTCTGTCTGTCTGTCTGTCTGATCCCGGGGAACTGGAGATGGGCCACCATATAGTGGCTGATAGTTGATCCCAGGTTCTCTGGAAGAGGAGACAATGCTGTTAATTGTTGAGCCCTTTCAGTGGCCCCACTCATCTTTAAATTTTTAGAAGTGTATGTGAGGCTGTGTTTATGTACATCATAGGCAGACTATAAGAGGGATTTAGATTCTCCATAATCTGACACCCTCTTCTGGAGTGTCTGAAGACAGCTACAGTGTACTTATTCTAATAAATAAATAATTAAATAAATAAATAAATGAATAAATAAAATTTTTTTTAAAATTGATAAGAAAAAAAGAAATACCAGGCAGGCCTGCCATCCTTATCTCTGTCTGTCTGTCTATCTGTCTTTCTGATTCCCTGGACCTGGAAATGGGCCACCATATAGTTGCTGGTAGTTGATCTCAGGTTCTCTGGAAGAGGAGACAATGCTGTTAATTGTTGAGCCCTTTCAGTGACCCCACCCGTCTTTAAATTTTTGGAAGTAAATGTGAGTCTGTGTTTATGTACATCATATGCAGACCATAAGAGGGATTTAGATTCTCCAGAATCTGACAACCTCTTCTGGAGTGTCTGAAGGCAGCTACAGGGTACTTATATCTAATAAATACATAAATAAATAAATAAACATTTTTTCAAAAAGGATAAGAAAGAAAGAACAACCAGGCAGGCCTGCCATCCTTGTCTGTTTGTCTGTCTGTCTGTCTGATCCCCTGAAACTGGAGATGGGCCACCATATTTTTGCTGGTAGTTGATCCCAGGTTCTCTGTAAGAGGAGACAATGCTGTTAATTGTTGAGCCCTTCAGTGGCCCCACCCATCTTTAAATTTTTAGAAGTATATGTGAGGCTTTGTTTATGTACATCATATGCAGACCATAAGAGGGATTTATATTCTCCAGAATCTGACACCCTCTTCTGGAGTATCTGAAGGCAGCTACAGGGTACTTATATCTAATAAATAAATGAATAAATAAATAAATAAATAAACATTTTTTAAAAGGATAAGAAAAAATGAAAGACCAGGCAGGCCTGCCATCCTTATCTCTGTCTGTCTGTCTGTCTGTCTGATCTCCTGGAACTGGAGATGGGCCACAATATAGTTGCTGGTAGTTGATCCCAGGTTCTCTGGAAGAGGAGACAATGCTGTTAATTGTTGAGGCCTTTCAGTGGCCCCACTCATCTTTAAATTTTTAGAAGTGTATGTGAGGCTGTGTTTATGTACAACATAGGCAGACTATAAGAGGGATTTAGATTCTCCAGAATCTGACACCCTCTTCTGGAGTGTCTGAAGACAGCTACAGTGTACTTATGTCTAATAAATAAATAAATAAATAAATAAATAAATAAATAAATAAATATTTAAAAAAAATGATAAGAAAAAAAGAAAGACCAGGCAGGGCCTGCCATCCTTTTCTCTGTCTGTCTGTCTGTCTTTCTGATCTCCTGGAACTGGAGATGGGCCACCATATAGTTGCTGGTAGTTGATCCCAGGTTCTCTGGAAGAGGAGACAATGCTGTTAATTGTTGAGCCCTTTCAGTGGCCCCACTCATCTTTAAATTTTTAGAGGTGTATGTGAGGCTGTGTTTATGTACATCATATGCAGACAATAAGAGGGATTTAGATTCTCCAGAATATGACACCCTCTTCTGGAGTGTCTGAAGATAGCTACAGTGTACTTATATCTAATAAATACATAAATAAATAAATAAATAAATAAATAAACATTTTTTAAAAAGGATAAGAAAGAAAGAAAGACCAGGCAGGCCTTCCATCCTTATCTCTGTCTGTCTGTCTGTCTCTCTGTCTGATCCCCTGGAACTGGAGATGGGCAACCATATAGTTGCTTGTAGTTGATCCCAGGTTCTCTGGAAGAGGAGACAATGCTCTTAATTATTGAGCCCTTTCAGTGGCCCCACCCATCTTTAAATTTTTAGAAGTATATGTGAGGCTGTGTTTATGTACATCATATGCAGACCATAAGAGGGATTTAGATTCTCCAGAATCTGACACCCTCTACTGGAGTGTCTGAAGACAGCTACAGTGTACTTATATCTAAAAAATACATAAATAAATAAATAAATAAATAAATAAATAAATAAATAAATAAACATTTTTAAAAATGGATAAGAAAGAAAGAAAGACCAGGCAGGCATGCCATCCTTATCCTTGTCTGTTTCTCTGTCTGTCTGTCTGATCCCCTGGAACTGGAGATGGGCCACCATATAGTTGATGGTAGTTGATCCCAGGTTCTCTGGAGAGGAGATAATGCTGTTAATTGTTGAGCCCTTTCAGTGGTCCCACCCATCTTTAAATTTTTAGAAGTATATGTGAGTCTCTGTTTATGTATATCATATGCAGACCATAACAAGGATTTAGATTCTCCAGAATCTGACACCCTCTACTGGAGTGTCTGAAGACAGCTACAGTGTAATTATATCTAATAAATTCATAAATAAACAAATAAACATTTTTTAAAAAGGATAATAAAGAAAGAGAGACCAGGCAGGCCTGCCATCCTTGTCTGTCTGTCTGTCTGTCTGATCCCCGGAACTGGAGATGGGCCACCATATAATTGCTGGTAGTTGATCCCAGGTTCTCTGGAAGAGGAGACAATGCTGTTAATTGTTGAGCCCTTTCAGTGGCCCCACACATCTTTAAGTTTTTAGAGGTATATGTGAGGCTGTGTTTATGTACATCATATGCAGATCATAAGAGGGATATAGATTCTCCAGAATCTGAAACCCTCTTCGGGAGTGTTTGAAGACTGCTACCGTGTACTTTTATCTAATAAATACATACATAAATTAATAAACATTTGTAAAAAGGATAAGAAAGAAAGAAAGACCAGGCAGGCCTGCCACCTTGTCTGTCTGTCTGTTTGTCTGTCTCTCTATCTGTCAGATCCCCTGGAACTGGAGATGGGCCACCATATAGTTGCTGGTAGTAGATCCCAGGTACTCTGGAAGAGGAGACAATGCTGTTAGTTGTTGAGCCCTTTCAGTGGCCCCACTCATCTTTAAATTTTTAGAAGTGTATGTGAGGCTGTGTTTATGTACATCATAGGCAGACTATAAGAGGGATTTAGATTCTCCAGAAATTGACACCCTCTTCTGGAGTGTCTGAAGACAGCTACAGTGTACTTATTCTAATAAATAAATAAATAAATAAATAAATAAATAAATAAATAAATAAATAAATGAATAAATAAAATTTTTTTTAAAATTGATAAGAAAAAAAGAAATACCAGGCAGGCCTGCCATCCTTATCTCTGTCTGTCTGTCTATCTGTCTTTCTGACTCCCTGGACCTGGAAATGGGCCACCATATAGTTGCTGGTAGTTGATCTCAGGTTCTCTGGAAGAGGAGACAATGCTGTTAATTGTTGAGCCCTTTCAGTGACCCCACCCGTCTTTAAATTTTTGGAAGTAAATGTGAGTCTGTGTTTATGTACATCATATGCAGACCATAAGAGGGATTTAGATTCTCCAGAATCTGACAACCTCTTCTGGAGTGTCTGAAGACCTCTACAGTGTACTTATATCTAATAAATACATAAATAAATAAATAAACATTTTTTCAAAAAGGATAAGAAAGAAAGAACAACCAGGCAGGCCTGCCATCCTTGTCTGTTTGTCTGTCTGTCTGTCTGATCCCCTGAAACTGGAGATGGGCCACCATATTTTTGCTGGTAGTTGATCCCAGGTTCTCTGTAAGAGGAGACAATGCTGTTAATTGTTGAGCCCTTCAGTGGCCCCACCCATCTTTAAATTTTTAGAAGTATATGTGAGGCTTTGTTTATGTACATCATATGCAGACCATAAGAGGGATTTATATTCTCCAGAATCTGACACCCTCTTCTGGAGTATCTGAAGGCAGCTACAGGGTACTTATATCTAATAAATAAATGAATAAATAAATAAATAAATAAACATTTTTTAAAAGGATAAGAAAAAATGAAAGACCAGGCAGGCCTGCCATCCTTATCTCTGTCTGTCTGTCTGTCTGTCTGATCTCCTGGAACTGGAGATGGGCCACAATATAGTTGCTGGTAGTTGATCCCAGGTTCTCTGGAAGAGGAGACAATGCTGTTAATTGTTGAGGCCTTTCAGTGGCCCCACTCATCTTTAAATTTTTAGAAGTGTATGTGAGGCTGTGTTTATGTACAACATAGGCAGACTATAAGAGGGATTTAGATTCTCCAGAATCTGACACCCTCTTCTGGAGTGTCTGAAGACAGCTACAGTGTACTTATGTCTAATAAATAAATAAATAAATAAATAAATAAATAAATAAATAAATATTTAAAAAAAATGATAAGAAAAAAAGAAAGACCAGGCAGGGCCTGCCATCCTTTTCTCTGTCTGTCTGTCTGTCTTTCTGATCTCCTGGAACTGGAGATGGGCCACCATATAGTTGCTGGTAGTTGATCCCAGGTTCTCTGGAAGAGGAGACAATGCTGTTAATTGTTGAGCCCTTTCAGTGGCCCCACCCATCTTTAAATTTTTAGAAGTATATCTGAGGCTGTGTTTATGTACATCATATGCAGACCATAAGATGGTTTTAGATTCTTCAGAATCTGACACCCTCTTCTGGAGTGTCTGTAGATAGCTACAGAGTACTTATATATAATAAATACATAAATAAATAAACATTTTTTAAAAAGGACAAGAAAGAAAGAAAGACCTGGCAGGCCTGCCATTCTTATCTCTGTCGGTCTGTCTGTCTGTCTGTCTGATCCTCTGGTACTGGATATGGGCCACCATATAGTTGCTGGTAGTTTATCCAAGGTTCTCTGGAAGAGGAGACAATGCTGTAAATTATTGAGCCCTTTCAGTGGCCCCACCCTTCATTAAATTTTTATAAGTATATCTGAGGCTGTGTTTATGTACATCATATTCAGACCATAAGAGTGATTTAGATTCTCCAGAAACTGACACCCTCTTCTGGAGTGTCTGAAGACAGCTACAGTGTACGTAAATATAATAAATACATGAATAAATAAATAAATAAACATTTTTTAAAAAGGATAAGAAAGAAAGAAACACCAGGAAGTCCTGCCATCCTTATCTCTGTCTGTCTGTCTGTCTATCTATATGATCCTTTGGAACTGGAGATAGGCCACCATATAGTTGCTGGTAGTTGATCCCAGGTTCTCTGGAAGAGGAGACAATGCTGTTAATTGTTGAGCCCTTTCTGTGGCCCCATCCATCTTTAAAATTTTAGAAGTATATGTGAGGCTGTGTTTATGTACATCATATGCAGACCATAAGAGGGATTTAGATTCTCCAGAATCTGACACCCTCTTCTGGAGTGTCTGAAGACAGCTACATTTTACTTATATCTAATAAATACATAAATAAATAAATAAATAAATGAATAAATAAATAAATAAATAAATAAATAAATAAATAAATAAACATTTTTTAAAAAGGATAAGAAAGTAAGAAAGACCAGGCAGGCCTGCCACCCTTATCTCTGTCTGTCTGTCTGTCTGTCTGATCCCTGGAACTGCAGATGGGCCACCATATAGTTGCTGGTAGTTGATCCCAGGTACTCTGGAAGAGGAGACAATGCTGTTAATTGTTGAGCCCTTTCAGGGGCGCCACCCATCTTTAAATATTTAGAGGTATATGTGAGGCTGTGTTTATGTACATCATATGCAGACCATAAGAGGGATTTAGATTCTCCAGAATCTGACACCCTCTTCTGGAGTGTCTGAAGACAGCTACAGTGTACTTATATCTAATAAATAAATAAATAAATTAATTAATTAATTAATTAATTAATAAGTAAACATTTTTTCAAATGGATAAGAAAGAAAGAAAGACAAGGCAGGCCTGCCATCCTCATTTCTGTCTGTCTGTCTGTCTCTCTATATGATCCTTTGGAACTGAAGATAGGCCACTATATAGTTGCTGGTAGTTGATCCCAGGTTCTCTGGAAGAGGAGACAAAGCTGTTAATTGTTGAGCCCTTTCAGTGGCCCCACCCATCTTTAAATTTTTAGAAGTATATCTGAGGCTGTGTTTATGTACATCATATGCAGACCATAAGATGGTTTTAGATTCTTCAGAATCTGACACCCTCTTCTGGAGTGTCTGTAGATAGCTACAGAGTACTTATATATAATAAATACATAAATAAGTAACATTTTTTAAAAAAGACAAGAAAGAAAGAAAGACCTGGCAGGCCTGCCATTCTTATCTCTGTCGGTCTGTCTGTCTGTCTGTCTGATCCTCTGGTACTGGATATGGGCCACCATATAGTTGCTGGTAGTTTATCCAAGGTTCTCTGGAAGAGGAGACAATGCTGTAAATTATTGAGCCCTTTCAGTGGCCCCACCCTTCATTAAATTTTTATAAGTATATCTGAGGCTGTGTTTATGTACATCATATTCAGACCATAAGAGTGATTTAGATTCTCCAGAAACTGACACCCTCTTCTGGAGTGTCTGAAGACAGCTACAGTGTACGTAAATATAATAAATACATGAATAAATAAATAAATAAACATTTTTTAAAAAGGATAAGAAAGAAAGAAACACCAGGAAGTCCTGCCATCCTTATCTCTGTCTGTCTGTCTGTCTATCTATATGATCCTTTGGAACTGGAGATAGGCCACCATATAGTTGCTGGTAGTTGATCCCAGGTTCTCTGGAAGAGGAGACAATGCTGTTAATTGTTTAGCCCTTTCAGTGGCCCCACCCATCTTTAAATTTTTAGAAGGGTATGTGAGGCTGTGTTTATGTACATCATATGCAGACCATAAGAGGGATTTAGATTCTCCAGAATCTGACACCCTCTTCTGTATTTTCTGAAGACAGTTACAGTGTACTTATATCTAATAAATAAATAAATAAATAAATAAATAAATAAATAAATAAATATTTTTTAAAAAGGATAAGACAGAAAGAAAGACCAGGCAAGCCTGCCACCCTTATCTCTGTCTGTCTGTCTGTCTGTCTGTGTGATACCCTAGAACTGGAGATGGGCCACCATATAGTTGCTGGTAGTTTATCCAAGGTTCTCTGGAAGAGGAGACAATGCTGTTAATTGTTGAGCCCTTTCTGTGGCCCTACCCATCTTTAAAATTTTAGAAGTATATGTGAGGCTGTGTTTATGTACATCATATGCAGACCATAAGAGGGATTTAGATTCTCCAGAATCTGACACCCTCTTCTGGAGTGTCTGAAGACAGCTACATTTTACTTATATCTAATAAATACATAAATAAATAAATAAATAAATGAATAAATAAATAAATAAATAAATAAATAAATAAATAAACATTTTTTAAACAGGATAAGAAAGAAAGAAAAACCAGGCAGGCCTGCCATCCTTATCTCTGTCTGTCTTTCTGTCTGTCTACAGTCTGTCTGATCCCCTTGGACTCGAGATGGGCCACCATATAGTTGCTGGTAGTTGATCCCAGGTTCTCTGGAAGAGGAGACAATGCTGTTAATTTTTGAGCCCTTTCAGTGGCCCCACCCATCTTTAAATTTTTAGAAGTATATGTGAGGCTGTGTTCATGTACATCATATGCAGACCATAAGAGGGATATAGATTCTCCAGAATCTGACACCCTCTTCTGGAGAGTCTGAAGACAGCTACAGTGTACTTATATCTGATAAATAAATAAATAAATAAATAAATAAATAAATAAATAAACAAATAAACAAATAAATAAACATTTTTTAAAAGGATAAGAAAGAAAGAAAAATCAGGCAGGCCTGCCATCCTTATCTCTGTCTGTCTGTCTGTCTGTCTTATCCCCTGGAACTTGAGATGGGCCACCATATAGTTGCTGGTAGTTGATCCCAAGTTCTCTGGAAGAAGAGACAATGCTGTTAATTGTTCAGCCCTTTCAGTGGTCCCACCCATCTTTAAATTTTTAGAAGTATATGTGAGGCTGTGTTTATGTACATCATATGAAGACCATAAGAGGGATTTAGATTCTCCAGAAGATGAGACCCTCTTCTAGAGTGTCTGAAGACAGCTACAGTGTACTTATTTCTAATAAATACATAAATATATAAATAAATAAATAAATAAATAAATAAATAAACATTTTTTTAAAGTATAAGAAAGAAAGAAAGACCAGGCAGGCCTCCATCCTTATCTCTGTCTCTCTGTCTGTCTGTCTGATACCCTGGAACTGGAAATGGGCCATCATATAGTTGCTGGTAGTTTATCCAATGTTATCTGGAAGAGGAGACAATGCTGTTAATTGTTGAGCCCATTCTTTGGCCCCACCCATCTTTAAATATTTAGAGGTAAATGTGAGGCTGTATTTATGTACATCATATGCAGACCATAAGAGTGATTTAAATTCTCCAGAATCTGACACCCTCTTCTGGAGTGTCTGAAGACAGCTACAGTGTACTTATATCTAATAAATACATAAATATATAAATAAATAAATAAATAAACATTTTTTAAACAGGATAAGTAAGAAAGAAAGACCAGGCAGGCCTGCCATCCTTATCTCTGTCTGTCTGTCTGTCTGTCTGATCCCTGGAACTACAGATGGGCCACCATATAGTTGCTGGTAGTTGATCCCAGGTTCTCTGGAAGAGGAGACAACGCTGTTAATTGTTGAGCCCATTCTTTGGCCCCACCCATCTTTAAATTTTTAGAAGTATACTTGAGTCTGTGTTTATGTATATCATATGCAGACCATAAGAGGTATTTAGATTCTCCTGAATCTCACACCCTCTTCTGGAGTGTCTGAAGACAGCTACAGTGTACTTATATCTAATAAATAAATAAATAAATAAATAAATAAATAAATAAATAAATTAATTAATTATTAATAAGTAAACATTTCTTCAAATGGATAAGAAAGAAAGAAAGACCAGGCAGGCCTGCCATCCTCATTTCTGTCTGTCTGTCTGTCTCTCTATATGATCCTTTGGAACTGAAGATAGGTCACCATATAGTTGCTGGTAGTTGATCCCAGGTTCTCTGGAAGAGGAGACAATGCTGTTAATTGTTGAGCCCTTTCAGTGGCCCCACCCATCTTTAAATTTTTAGAAGTATATCTGAGGCTGTGTTTATGTACATCATATGCAGACCATAAGATGGTTTTAGATTCTTCAGAATCTGACACCCTCTTCTGGAGTGTCTGTAGATATCTACAGAGTACTTATATATAATAAATACATAAATAAATAAACATTTTTTAAAAAGGACAAGAAAGAAAGAAAGACCTGGCAGGCCTGCCATCCTTATCTCTGTCTGTCTGCCTGTCTGTCTGTCTAATCCTCTGGTACTGGATATGGGCCACCATATAGTTGCTGGTAGTTTATCCAAGGTTCTCTGGAAGAGGAGACAATGCTGTAAATTATTGAGCCCTTTCAGTGGCCCCACCCTTCATTAAATTTTTATAAGTATATCTGAGGCTGTGTTTATGTACATCATATTCAGACCATAAGAGTGATTTAGATTCTCCAGAAACTGACACCCTCTTCTGGAGTGTCTGAAGACAGCTACAGTGTACGTAAATATAATAAATACATGAATAAATAAATAAATAAACATTTTTTAAAAAGGATAAGAAAGAAAGAAACACCAGGAAGTCCTGCCATCCTTATCTCTGTCTGTCTGTCTGTCTATCTATATGATCCTTTGGAACTGGAGATAGGCCACCATATAGTTGCTGGTAGTTGATACCAGGTTCTCTGGAAGAGGAGACAATGCTGTTAATTGTTGAGCCCTTTCAGTGGCCCCACCCATCTTTAAATTTTTAGAAGGGTATGTGAGGCTGTGTTTATGTACATCATATGCAGACCATAAGAGGGATTTAGATTCTCCAGAATCTGACACCCTCTTCTGTATTTTCTGAAGACAGCTACAGTGTACTTATATCTAATAAATACATAAATAAATAAATAAATAAATAAATAAATAAATAAATAAATATTTTTTAAAAAGGATAAGACAGAAAGAAAGACCAGGCAAGCCTGCCACCCTTATCTCTGTCTGTCTGTCTGTCTGTCTCTCTGTCTGATACCCTGGAACTGTAGATGGGCCACCATAGTGTTGCTGGTAGTTGATCCCAGGTTCTCTGGAAGAGGATACAATGCTGTTAATTGTTGAGCCCTTTCAGTGGCGCCACCCATCTTTAAATATTTAGAAGTATATGTGAGGCTGTGTTTATGTACATCTTATACAGACCATAAATGTGATTTAGATTCTCCAGAATCTGACACCCTCTTCTGGAGTGTCTGAAGACAGCTACAGTGTACTTATATTAAATAAATAAATAAATAAATAAATAAATAAATAAACATTTTTTAAATAGGATAAGAAAGAAAGAAAGACCAGGCAGGCCTGCCATCCTTATCTCTGTCTGTCTTTCTGTCTGTCTACAGTCTGTCTGATCCCCTTGGACTCGAGATGGGCCACCATATAGTTGCTGGTAGTTGATCCCAGGTTCTCTGGAAGAGGAGACAATGCTGTTAATTTTTGAGCCCTTTCAGTGTCCCCACCCATCTTTAAATTTTTAGAAGTATATGTGAGGCTGTGTTCATGTACATCATATGCAGACCATAAGAGGGATATAGATTCTCCAGAATCTGACACCCTCTTCTGGAGAGTCTGAAGACAGCTACAGTGTACTTATATCTGATAAATAAATAAATAAATAAATAAATAAACAAATAAACAAATAAATAAACATTTTTTTTAAAGGATAAGAAAGAAAGAAAAATCAGGCAGGCCTGCCATCCTTATCTCTGTCTGTCTGTCTGTCTGTCTTATCCCCTGGAACTTGAGATGGGCCACCATATAGTTGCTGGTAGTTGATCCCACGTTCTCTGGAAGAAGAGACAATGCTGTTAATTGTTGAGCCCTTTCAGTGGGCCCACCCATCTTTAAATTTTTAGAAGTATATGTGAGGCTGTGTTTATGTACATCATATGAAGACCATAAGAGGGATTTAGATTCTCCAGAAGATGAGACCCTCTTCTAGAGTGTCTGAAGACAGCTACAGTGTAATTATTTCTAATAAATAAATAAATAAATAAATAAATAAACATTTTTTTAAAGTATAAGAAAGAAAGAAAGACCAGGCAGGCCTTCATCCTTATCTCTGTCTCTCTGTCTGTCTGTCTGATACCCTGGAACTGTAGATGGGCCACCATATAGTTGCTGGTAGTTTATCCAATGTTCTCTGGAAGAGGAGACAATGCTGTTAATTGTTGAGCCCTCTCAGTGGCCCCACCCATCTTTAAATTTTTAGAGGTAAATGTGAGGCTGTATTTATGTACATCATATGCAGACCATAAGAGTGATTTAAATTCTCCAGAATCTGACACCCTCTTCTGGAGTGTCTGAAGACAGCTACAGTGTACTTATATCTAATAAATACATAAATAAATAAATAAATAAATAAATAAATAAATAAACATTTTTTAAACAGGATAAGTAAGAAAGAAAGACCAGGCAGGCCTGCCATCCTTATCTCTGTCTGTCTGTCTGTCTGTCTGATCCCTGGAACTGCATATGGGCCACAATATAGTTGCTGGTAGTTGATCCCAGGTTCTCTGGAAGAGGAGACAACACTGTTAATTGTTGAGCCCATTCTTTGGCCCCACCCATCTTTAAATTTTTAGAAGTATACTTGAGTCTGTGTTTATGTACATCATATGCAGACCATAAGAGGTATTTAGATTCTCCAGAATCTCACACCCTTTTCTGGAGTGTCTGAAGACAGCTACAGTGTACTTATATCTAATAAATAAATAAATAAATTAATTAATTAATTAATAAGTAAACATTTTTTCAAATGGATAAGAAAGAAAGAAAGACCAGGCAGGCCTGCCATCCTCATTTCTGTCTGTCTGTCTGTCTCTCTATATGATCCTTTGGAACTGAAGATAGATCACCATATAGTTGCTGGTAGTTGATCCCAGGTTCTCTGGAAGAGGAGACAATGCTGTTAATTGTTGAGCCCTTTCAGTGGCCCCACCCATATTTAAATTTTTAGAAGTATATCTGAGGCTGTGTTTATGTACATCATATGCAGACCATAAGATGGTTTTAGATTCTTCAGAATCTGACACCCTCTTCTGGAGTGTCTGTAGATAGCTACAGAGTACTTATATATAATAAATACATAAATAAATAAACATTTTTTAAAAAGGACAAGAAAGAAAGAAAGACCTGGCAGGCCTGCCATCCTTATCTCTGTCTGTCTGCCTGTCTGTCTGTCTGATCCTCTGGTACTGGATATGGGCCACCATATAGTTGCTGGTAGTTTATCCAAGGTTCTCTGGAAGAGGAGACAATGCTGTAAATTATTGAGCCCTTTCAGTGGCCCCACCCTTCATTAAATTTTTATAAGTATATCTGAGGCTGTGTTTATGTACATCATATTCAGACCATAAGAGTGATTTAGATTCTCCAGAAACTGACACCCTCTTCTGGAGTGTCTGAAGACAGCTACAGTGTACGTAAATATAATAAATACATGAATAAATAAATAAATAAACATTTTTTAAAAAGGATAAGAAAGAAAGAAACACCAGGAAGTCCTGCCATCCTTATCTCTGTCTGTCTGTCTGTCTATCTATATGATCCTTTGGAACTGGAGATAGGCCACCATATAGTTGCTGGTAGTTGATCCCAGGTTCTCTGGAAGAGGAGACAATGCTGTTAATTGTTGAGCCCTTTCAGTGGCCCCACCCATCTTTAAATTTTTAGAAGGGTATGTGAGGCTGTGTTTATGTACATCATATGCAGACCATAAGAGGGATTTAGATTCTCCAGAATCTGACACCCTCTTCTGTATTTTCTGAAGACAGCTACAGTGTACTTATATCTAATAAATACATAAATAAATAAATAAATAAATAAATAAATAAACATTTTTTAAAAAGGATAAGACAGAAAGAAAGACCAGGCAAGCCTGCCACCCTTATCTCTGTCTGTCTGTCTGTCTGTCTGTGTGATACCCTAGAACTGGAGATGGGCCACCATATAGTTGCTGGTAGTTTATCCAAGGTTCTCTGGAAGAGGAGACAATGCTGTTAATTGTTGAGCCCTTTCAGTGGGCCCACCCATCTTTAAATATTTAGAAGTATATGTGAGGCTGTGTTTATGTACATCATATGAAGACCATAAGAGGGATTTAGATTCTCCAGAAGATGAGACCCTCTTCTAGAGTGTCTGAAGACAGCTACAGTGTAATTATTTCTAATAAATAAATAAATAAATAAATAAATAAATAAATAAATAAATAAATAAATAAACATTTTTTTAAAGTATAAGAAAGAAAGAAAGACCAGGCAGGCCTCCATCCTTATCTCTGTCTCTCTGTCTGTCTGTCTGATACCCTGGAACTGGAGATGGGCCACCATATAGTTGCTGGTAGTTTATCCAATGTTCTCTGGAAGAGGAGACAATGCTGTTAATTGTTGAGCCCTCTCAGTGGCCCCACCCATCTTTAAATTTTTAGAGGTAAATGTGAGGCTGTATTTATGTACATCATATGCAGACCATAAGAGTGATTTAAATTCTCCAGAATCTGACACCCTCTTCTGGAGTGTCTGAAGACATCTACAGTGTACTTATATCTAATACATAAATAAATAAATAAATAAATAAATAAATAAATAAATAAATAAATAAACATTTTTTAAACAGGATAAGTAAGAAAGAAAGACAAGGCAGGCCTGCCATCCTTATCTCTGTCTGTCTGTCTGTCTGTCTGATCCCTGGAACTGCATATGGGCCACCATATAGTTGCTGGTAGTTGATCCCAGGTTCTCTGGAAGAGGAGACAACACTGTTAATTGTTGAGCCCATTCTTTGGCCCCACCCATCTTTAAATTTTTAGAAGTATACTTGAGTCTGTGTTTATGTACATCATATGCAGACCATAAGAGGTATTTAGATTCTCCAGAATCTCACACCCTTTTCTGGAGTGTCTGAAGACAGCTACAGTGTACTTATATCTAATAAATAAATGAATTAATTAATTAATTAATTAATAAGTAAACATTTTTTCAAATGGATAAGAAAGAAAGAAAGACCAGGCAGGCCTGCCATCCTCATTTCTGTCTGTCTGTCTGTCTCTCTATATGATCCTTTGGAACTGAAGATAGGTCACCATATAGTTGCTGGTAGTTGATCCCAGGTTCTCTGGAAGAGGAGACAATGCTGTTAATTGTTGAGCCCTTTCAGTGGCCCCACCCATCTTTAAATTTTTAGAAGTATATCTGAGGCTGTGTTTATGTACATCATATATAGACCATAAGATGGTTTTAGATTCTTCAGAATCTGACACCCTCTTCTGGAGTGTCTGTAGATAGCTACAGAGTACTTATATATAATAAATACATAAATAAATAAACATTTTTTAAAAAGGACAAGAAAGAAAGAAAGACCTGGCAGGCCTGCCATCCTTATCTCTGTCTGTCTGCCTGTCTGTCTGTCTGATCCTCTGGTACTGGATATGGGCCACCATATAGTTGCTGGTAGTTTATCCAAGGTTCTCTGGAAGAGGAGACAATGCTGTAAATTATTGAGCCCTTTCAGTGGCCCCACCCTTCATTAAATTTTTATAAGTATATCTGAGGCTGTGTTTATGTACATCATATTCAGACCATAAGAGTGATTTAGATTCTCCAGAAACTGACACCCTCTTCTGGAGTGTCTGAAGACAGCTAGAGTGTACGTAAATATAATAAATACATGAATAAATAAATAAATAAACATTTTTTAAAAAGGATAAGAAAGAAAGAAACACCAGGAAGTCCTGCCATCCTTATCTCTGTCTGTCTGTCTGTCTATCTATATGATCCTTTGGAACTGGAGATAGGCCACCATATAGTTGCTGGTAGTTGATCCCAGGTTCTCTGGAAGAGGAGACAATGCTGTTAATTGTTTAGCCCTTTCAGTGGCCCCACCCATCTTTAAATTTTTAGAAGGGTATGTGAGGCTGTGTTTATGTACATCATATGCAGACCATAAGAGGGATTTAGATTCTCCAGAATCTGACACCCTCTTCTATATTTTCTGAAGACAGTTACAGTGTACTTATATCTAATAAATAAATAAATAAATAAATAAATAAATAAATATTTTTAAAAAAGGATAAGACAGAAAGAAAGACCAGGCAAGCCTGCCACCCTTATCTCTGTCTGTCTGTCTGTCTGTCTGTGTGATACCCTAGAACTGGAGATGGGCCACCATATAGTTGCTGGTAGTTTATCCAAGGTTCTCTGGAAGAGGAGACAATGCTGTTAATTGTTGAGCCCTTTCTGTGGCCCTACCCATCTTTAAAATTTTAGAAGTATATGTGAGGCTGTGTTTATGTACATCATATGCAGACCATAAGAGGGATTTAGATTCTCCAGAATCTGACACCCTCTTCTGGAGTGTCTGAAGACAGCTACATTTTACTTATATCTAATAAATACATAAATAAATAAATAAATAAATAAATGAATAAATAAATAAATAAATAAATAAATAAATAAATAAACATTTTTTAAACAGGATAAGAAAGAAAGAAAAACCAGGCAGGCCTGCCATCCTTATCTCTGTCTGTCTTTCTGTCTGTCTACAGTCTGTCTGATCCCCTTGGACTCGAGATGGGCCACCATATAGTTGCTGGTAGTTGATCCCAGGTTCTCTGGAAGAGGAGACAATGCTGTTAATTTTTGAGCCCTTTCAGTGGCCCCACCCATCTTTAAATTTTTAGAAGTATATGTGAGGCTGTGTTCATGTACATCATATGCAGACCATAAGAGGGATATAGATTCTCCAGAATCTGACACCCTCTTCTGGAGAGTCTGAAGACAGCTACAGTGTACTTATATCTGATAAATAAATAAATAAATAAATAAATAAACAAATAAATAAACAAATAAACAAATAAATAAACATTTTTTAAAAGGATAAGAAAGAAAGAAAAATCAGGCAGGCCTGCCATCCTTATCTCTGTCTGTCTGTCTGTCTGTCTTATCCCCTGGAACTTGAGATGGGCCACCATATAGTTGCTGGTAGTTGATCCCAAGTTCTCTGGAAGAAGAGACAATGCTGTTAATTGTTCAGCCCTTTCAGTGGGCCCACCCATCTTTAAATTTTTAGAAGTATATGTGAGGCTGTGTTTATGTACATCATATGAAGACCATAAGAGGGATTTAGATTCTCCAGAAGATGAGACCCTCTTCTAGAGTGTCTGAAGACAGCTACAGTGTACTTATTTCTAATAAATACATAAATAAATAAATAAATAAATAAATAAATAAATAAATAAATAAATAAACATTTTTTTAAAGTATAAGAAAGAAAGAAAGACCAGGCAGGCCTCCATCCTTATCTCTGTCTCTCTGTCTGTCTGTCTGATACCCTGGAACTGGAAATGGGCCACCATATAGTTGCTGGTAGTTTATCCAATGTTATCTGGAAGAGGAGACAATGCTGTTAATTGTTGAGCCCATTCTTTGGCCCCACCCATCTTTAAATATTTAGAGGTAAATGTGAGGCTGTATTTATGTACATCATATGCAGACCATAAGAGTGATTTAAATTCTCCAGAATCTGACACCCTCTTCTGGAGTGTCTGAAGACAGCTACAGTGTACTTATATCTAATAAATACATAAATATATAAATAAATAAATAAATAAACATTTTTTAAACAGGATAAGTAAGAAAGAAAGACCAGGCAGGCCTGCCATCCTTATCTCTGTCTGTCTGTCTGTCTGTCTGATCCCTGGAACTGCAGATGGGCCACCATATAGTTGCTGGTAGTTGATCCCAGTTTCTCTGGAAGAGGAGACAACGCTGTTAATTGTTGAGCCCATTCTTTGGCCCCACCCATCTTTAAATTTTTAGAAGTATACTTGAGTCTGTGTTTATGTATATCATATGCAGACCATAAGAGGTATTTAGATTCTCCTGAATCTCACACCCTCTTCTGGAGTGTCTGAAGACAGCTACAGTGTACTTATATCTAATAAATAAATAAATAAATAAATAAATAAATAAATAAATAAATTAATAAGTAAACATTTTTTCAAATGGATAAGAAAGAAAGAAAGACCAGGCAGGCCTGCCATCCTCATTTCTGTCTGTCTGTCTGTCTCTCTATATGATCCTTTGGAACTGAAGATAGGTCACCATATTGTTGCTGGTAGTTGATCCCAGGTTCTCTGGAATAGGAGACAATGCTGTTAATTGTTGAGCCCTTTCAGTGGCCCCACCCATCTTTAAATTTTTAGAAGTATATCTGAGGCTGTGTTTATGTACATCATATGCAGACCATAAGATGGTTTTAGATTCTTCAGAATCTGACACCCTCTTCTGGAGTGTCTGTAGATATCTACAGAGTACTTATATATAATAAATACATGAATAAATAAACATTTTTTAAAAAGGACAAGAAAGAAACAAAGACCTGGCAGGCCTGCCATCCTTATCTCTGTCTGTCTGCCTGTCTGTCTGTCTAATCCTCTGGTACTGGATATGGGCCACCATATAGTTGCTGGTAGTTTATCCAAGGTTCTCTGGAAGAGGAGACAATGCTGTAAATTATTGAGCCCTTTCAGTGGCCCCACCCTTCATTAAATTTTTATAAGTATATCTGAGGCTGTGTTTATGTACATCATATTCAGACCATAAGAGTGATTTAGATTCTCCAGAAACTGACACCCTCTTCTGGAGTGTCTGAAGACAGCTACAGTGTACGTAAATATAATAAATACATGAATAAATAAATAAATAAACATTTTTTAAAAAGGATAAGAAAGAAAGAAACACCAGGAAGTCCTGCCATCCTTATCTCTGTCTGTCTGTCTGTCTATCTATATGATCCTTTGGAACTGGAGATAGGCCACCATATAGTTGCTGGTAGTTGATACCAGGTTCTCTGGAAGAGGAGACAATGCTGTTAATTGTTGAGCCCTTTCAGTGGCCCCACCCATCTTTAAATTTTTAGAAGGGTATGTGAGGCTGTGTTTATGTACATCATATGCAGACCATAAGAGGGATTTAGATTCTCCAGAATCTGACACCCTCTTCTGTATTTTCTGAAGACAGCTACAGTGTACTTATATCTAATAAATACATAAATAAATAAATAAATAAATAAATAAATAAATAAATAAATATTTTTTAAAAAGGATAAGACAGAAAGAAAGACCAGGCAAGCCTGCCACCCTTATCTCTGTCTGTCTGTCTGTCTGTCTGTCTGATACCCTGGAACTGTAGATGGGCCACCATAGTGTTGCTGGTAGTTGATCCCAGGTTCTCTGGAAGAGGATACAATGCTGTTAATTGTTGAGCCCTTTCAGTGGCGCCACCCATCTTTAAATATTTAGAAGTATATGTGAGGCTGTGTTTATGTACATCTTATACAGACCATAAATGTGATTTAGATTCTCCAGAATCTGACACCCTCTTCTGGAGTGTCTGAAGACAGCTACAGTGTACTTATATTAAATAAATAAATAAATAAATAAATAAATAAATAAATAAATAAACATTTTTTAAACAGGATAAGAAAGAAAGAAAGACCAGGCAGGCCTGCCATCCTTATCTCTGTCTGTCTTTCTGTCTGTCTACAGTCTGTCTGATCCCCTTGGACTCGAGATGGGCCACCATATAGTTGCTGGTAGTTGATCCCAGGTTCTCTGGAAGAGGAGACAATGCTGTTAATTTTTGAGCCCATTCAGTGTCCCCACCCATCTTTAAATTTTTAGAAGTATATGTGAGGCTGTGTTCATGTACATCATATGCAGACCATAAGAGGGATATAGATTCTCCAGAATCTGACACCCTCTTCTGGAGAGTCTGAAGACAGCTACAGTGTACTTATATCTGATAAATAAATAAATAAATAAATAAACAAATAAACAAATCAACAAATAAATAAACATTTTTTTAAAAGGATAAGAAAGAAAGAAAAATCAGGCAGGCCTGCCATCCTTATCTCTGTCTGTCTGTCTGTCTGTCTTATCCCCTGGAACTTGAGATGGGCCACCATATAGTTGCTGGTAGTTGATCCCACGTTCTCTGGAAGAAGAGACAATGCTGTTAATTGTTGAGCCCTTTCAGTGGGCCCACCCATCTTTAAATTTTTAGAAGTATATGTGAGGCTGTGTTTATGTACATCATATGAACACCATAAGAGGGATTTAGATTCTCCAGAAGATGAGACCCTCTTCTAGAGTGTCTGAAGACAGCTACAGTGTAATTATTTCTAATAAATAAATAAATAAATAAATAAATAAATAAATAAACATTTTTTTAAAGTATAAGAAAGAAAGAAAGACCAGGCAGGCCTTCATCCTTATCTCTGTCTCTCTGTCTGTCTGTCTGATACCCTGGAACTGGAGATGGGCCACCATATAGTTGCTGGTAGTTTATCCAATGTTCTCTGGAAGAGGAGACAATGCTGTTAATTGTTGAGCCCTCTCAGTGGCCCCACCCATCTTTAAATTTTTAGAGGTAAATGTGAGGCTGTATTTATGTACATCATATGCAGACCATAAGAGTGATTTAAATTCTCCAGAATCTGACACCCTCTTCTGGAGTGTCTGAAGACAGCTACAGTGTACTTATATCTAATAAATACATAAATAAATAAATAAATAAATAAATAAACATTTTTTAAACAGGATAAGTAAGAAAGAAAGACCAGGCAGGCCTGCCATCCTTATCTCTGTCTGTCTGTCTGTCTGTCTGATCCCTGGAACTGCATATGGGCCACCATATAGTTGCTGGTAGTTGATCCCAGGTTCTCTGGAAGAGGAGACAACACTGTTAATTGTTGAGCCCATTCTTTGGCCCCACCCATCTTTAAATTTTTAGAAGTATACTTGAGTCTGTGTTTATGTACATCATATGCAGACCAT
Organism: Mus caroli; assembly: GCF_978045245.1. Lineage (NCBI taxonomy): Eukaryota > Metazoa > Chordata > Mammalia > Rodentia > Muridae > Mus > Mus caroli. The sequence goes on from NW_028227278.1 coordinate 7,790,387, forward strand.
AAGAGGTATTTAGATTCTCCAGAATCTCACACCCTTTTCTGGAGTGTCTGAAGACAGCTACAGTGTACTTATATCTAATAAATAAATAAATAAATAAATTAATTAATTAATAAGTAAACATTTTTTCAAATGGATAAGAAAGAAAGAAAGACCAGGCAGGCCTGCCATCCTCATTTCTGTCTGTCTGTCTGTCTCTCTATATGATCCTTTGGAACTGAAGATAGATCACCATATAGTTGCTGGTAGTTGATCCCAGGTTCTCTGGAAGAGGAGACAATGCTGTTAATTGTTGAGCCCTTTCAGTGGCCCCACCCATATTTAAATTTTTAGAAGTATATCTGAGGCTGTGTTTATGTACATCATATGCAGACCATAAGATGGTTTTAGATTCTTCAGAATCTGACACCCTCTTCTGGAGTGTCTGTAGATAGCTACAGAGTACTTATATATAATAAATACATAAATAAATAAACATTTTTTAAAAAGGACAAGAAAGAAAGAAAGACCTGGCAGGCCTGCCATCCTTATCTCTGTCTGTCTGCCTGTCTGTCTGTCTGATCCTCTGGTACTGGATATGGGCCACCATATAGTTGCTGGTAGTTTATCCAAGGTTCTCTGGAAGAGGAGACAATGCTGTAAATTATTGAGCCCTTTCAGTGGCCCCACCCTTCATTAAATTTTTATAAGTATATCTGAGGCTGTGTTTATGTACATCATATTCAGACCATAAGAGTGATTTAGATTCTCCAGAAACTGACACCCTCTTCTGGAGTGTCTGAAGACAGCTACAGTGTACGTAAATATAATAAATACATGAATAAATAAATAAATAAACATTTTTTAAAAAGGATAAGAAAGAAAGAAACACCAGGAAGTCCTGCCATCCTTATCTCTGTCTGTCTGTCTGTCTATCTATATGATCCTTTGGAACTGGAGATAGGCCACCATATAGTTGCTGGTAGTTGATCCCAGGTTCTCTGGAAGAGGAGACAATGCTGTTAATTGTTGAGCCCTTTCAGTGGCCCCACCCATCTTTAAATTTTTAGAAGGGTATGTGAGGCTGTGTTTATGTACATCATATGCAGACCATAAGAGGGATTTAGATTCTCCAGAATCTGACACCCTCTTCTGTATTTTCTGAAGACAGCTACAGTGTACTTATATCTAATAAATACATAAATAAATAAATAAATAAATAAATAAACATTTTTTAAAAAGGATAAGACAGAAAGAAAGACCAGGCAAGCCTGCCACCCTTATCTCTGTCTGTCTGTCTGTCTGTCTGTGTGATACCCTAGAACTGGAGATGGGCCACCATATAGTTGCTGGTAGTTTATCCAAGGTTCTCTGGAAGAGGAGAAATGCTGTTAATTGTTGAGCCCTTTCAGTGGGCCCACCCATCTTTAAATATTTAGAAGTATATGTGAGGCTGTGTTTATGTACATCATATGAAGACCATAAGAGGGATTTAGATTCTCCAGAAGATGAGACCCTCTTCTAGAGTGTCTGAAGACAGCTACAGTGTAATTATTTCTAATAAATAAATAAATAAATAAATAAATAAATAAATAAATAAATAAATAAATAAACATTTTTTTAAAGTATAAGAAAGAAAGAAAGACCAGGCAGGCCTCCATCCTTATCTCTGTCTCTCTGTCTGTCTGTCTGATACCCTGGAACTGGAGATGGGCCACCATATAGTTGCTGGTAGTTTATCCAATGTTCTCTGGAAGAGGAGACAATGCTGTTAATTGTTGAGCACTCTCAGTGGCCCCACCCATCTTTAAATTTTTAGAGGTAAATGTGAGGCTGTATTTATGTACATCATATGCAGACCATAAGAGTGATTTAAATTCTCCAGAATCTGACACCCTCTTCTGGAGTGTCTGAAGACATCTACAGTGTACTTATATCTAATACATAAATAAATAAATAAATAAATAAATAAATAAATAAATAAATAAATAAACATTTTTTAAACAGGATAAGTAAGAAAGAAAGACAAGGCAGGCCTGCCATCCTTATCTCTGTCTGTCTGTCTGTCTGTCTGATCCCTGGAACTGCATATGGGCCACCATATAGTTGCTGGTAGTTGATCCCAGGTTCTCTGGAAGAGGAGACAACACTGTTAATTGTTGAGCCCATTCTTTGGCCCCACCCATCTTTAAATTTTTAGAAGTATACTTGAGTCTGTGTTTATGTACATCATATGCAGACCATAAGAGGTATTTAGATTCTCCAGAATCTCACACCCTTTTCTGGAGTGTCTGAAGACAGCTACAGTGTACTTATATCTAATAAATAAATGAATTAATTAATTAATTAATTAATAAGTAAACATTTTTTCAAATGGATAAGAAAGAAAGAAAGACCAGGCAGGCCTGCCATCCTCATTTCTGTCTGTCTGTCTGTCTCTCTATATGATCCTTTGGAACTGAAGATAGGTCACCATATAGTTGCTGGTAGTTGATCCCAGGTTCTCTGGAAGAGGAGACAATGCTGTTAATTGTTGAGCCCTTTCAGTGGCCCCACCCATCTTTAAATTTTTAGAAGTATATCTGAGGCTGTGTTTATGTACATCATATATAGACCATAAGATGGTTTTAGATTCTTCAGAATCTGACACCCTCTTCTGGAGTGTCTGTAGATAGCTACAGAGTACTTATATATAATAAATACATAAATAAATAAACATTTTTTAAAAAGGACAAGAAAGAAAGAAAGACCTGGCAGGCCTGCCATCCTTATCTCTGTCTGTCTGCCTGTCTGTCTCTCTGATCCTCTGGTACTGGATATGGGCCACCATATAGTTGCTGGTAGTTTATCCAAGGTTCTCTGGAAGAGGAGACAATGCTGTAAATTATTGAGCCCTTTCAGTGGCCCCACCCTTCATTAAATTTTTATAAGTATATCTGAGGCTGTGTTTATGTACATCATATTCAGACCATAAGAGTGATTTAGATTCTCCAGAAACTGACACCCTCTTCTGGAGTGTCTGAAGACAGCTAGAGTGTACGTAAATATAATAAATACATGAATAAATAAATAAATAAACATTTTTTAAAAAGGATAAGAAAGAAAGAAACACCAGGAAGTCCTGCCATCCTTATCTCTGTCTGTCTGTCTGTCTATCTATATGATCCTTTGGAACTGGAGATAGGCCACCATATAGTTGCTGGTAGTTGATCCCAGGTTCTCTGGAAGAGGAGACAATGCTGTTAATTGTTGAGCCCTTTCAGTGGTCCGACCCATCTTTAAATTTTTAGAAGGGTATGTGAGGCTGTGTTTATGTACATCATATGCAGACCATAAGAGGGATTTAGATTCTCCAGAATCTGACACCCTCTTCTGTATTTTCTGAAGACAGCTACAGTGTACTTATATCTAATAAATACATAAATAAATAAATAAATAAATAAATAAATAAATAAATAAATAAATAAACATTTTTTAAAAAGGATAAGACAGAAAGAAAGACCAGGCAAGCCTGCCACCCTTATCTCTGTCTGTCTGTCTGTCTGTGTGATACCCTAGAACTGGAGATGGGCCACCATATAGTTGCTGGTAGTTTATCCAAGGTTCTTTGGAAGAGGAGACAATGCTGTTAATTGTTGAGCCCTTTCTGTGGCTCCACCCATCTTTAAAATTTTAGAAGTATATGTGAGGCTGTGTTTATGTACATCATATGCAGACCATAAGAGGGATTTAGATTCTCCAGAATCTGACACCCTCTTCTGGAGTGTCTGAAGACAGCTACAGTTTACTTATATCTAATAAATACATAAATAAATAAATAAATAAATAAATAAATAAATAAATAAATAAACATTTTTTTAAAAGGATAAGAAAGTAAGAAAGACCGGGCAGGCCTGCCACCCTTATCTCTGTCTGTCTGTCTGTCTGTCTGTCTGATACCCTGGAACTGTAGATGGGCCACCATAGTGTTGCTGGTAGTTGATCCCAGGTTCTCTGGAAGAGGATACAATGCTGTTAATTGTTGAGCCCTTTCAGTGGCGCCACCCATCTTTAAATATTTAGAAGTATATGTGAGGCTGTGTTTATGTACATCTTATGCAGACCATAAATGTGATTTAGATTCTCCAGAATCTGACACCCTCTTCTGGAGTGTCTGAAGACAGCTACAGTGTACTTATATTAAATAAATAAATAAATAAATAAATAAATAAATAAATAAATAAATAAATAAACATTTTTTAAACAGGATAAGAAAGAAAGAAAGACCAGGCAGGCCTGCCATCCTTATCTCTGTCTGTCTTTCTGTCTGTCTACAGTCTGTCTGTTCCCCTTGGACTCGAGATGGGCCACCATATAGTTGCTGGTAGTTGATCCCAGGTTCTCTGGAAGAGGAGACAATGCTGTTAATTTTTGAGCCCTTTCAGTGGCCCCACCCATCTTTAAATTTTTAGAAGTATATGTGAGGCTGTGTTCATGTACATCATATGCAGACCATAAGAGGGATATAGATTCTCCAGAATCTGACACCCTGTTCTGGAGAGTCTGAAGACAGCTACAGTGTACTTATATCTGATAAATAAATAAATAAATAAATAAATAAATAAATAAACAAATAAACAAATAAATAAACATTTTTTTATAAGGATAAGAAAGAAAGAAAAATCAGGCAGGCCTGCCATCCTTATCTCTGTCTGTCTGTCTGTCTGTCTTATCCCCTGGAACTTGAGATGGGCCACCATATAGTTGCTGGTAGTTGATCCCACGTTCTCTGGAAGAAGAGACAATGCTGTTAATTGTTGAGCCCTTTCAGTGGGCCCACCCATCTTTAAATTTTTAGAAGTATATGTGAGGCTGTGTTTATGTACATCATATGAAGACCATAAGAGGGATTTAGATTCTCCAGAAGATGAGACCCTTTTCTAGAGTGTCTGAAGACAGCTACAGTGTACTTATATCTAATAAATACATAAATAAAAATAAATAAATAAATAAATAAACATTTTTTCAACAGTATAATAAAGAAAGAAAGACCAGGCACGCCTGCCATCCTTATCTCCGTCTGTCTGTCTGTCTGTCTGATCCCCTGGAACTGGAGATGGGCCACCATATAGTTGCTGGTAGTTCATCCCAGGTTCTCTGGAAGAGGAGACAATGCTGTTAATTGTTGAGCTCTTTCTTTAGTGACCCCACCCATCTTTAAATTTTTAGAAGTATATGTGAGGCTGTGTTTATGTACATCATATGCAGACCATAAGAGGGATTTAGATTCTCCAGAATCTGACACCCTCTTCTGGAGTGTCTGAAGACAGCTACAGTGTACTTATATCTAAAAAATACATAAATAAATAAATAAACATTTTTTAAAAAGGATAAGAAAGATAGAAAGACCAGGCAGGCCTGCCATCCTTATCTCTGTCTTTCTGTCTGTCTGTTTGTCTGTCTGATCCCCTGAAACTGGAGATGGGCCAACATATAGTTGCTGGTAGTTGATCCCAGGTTCTCTGGAAGAGGAGACAATGCTGTTAATTGTTGGTTCCTTTCAGTGGCCCCAACCATCTTTAAATTTTTAGAAGAATATGTGAGGCTGTGTTTATGTACATCATATGCAGAACATAAATGGGATTTACGTTCTGCAGAATCAAACACCCTCTTCTGGAGTGTCTGAAGATAGCTATAGTGTACTTATATCTAATAAATACATAAATAAATAAATAAACCTTTTTTAAAATGATAAGAAAGAAAGAAAGACCAGGCAGGCCTGCCATCCTTATCTCTGTCTGTCTGTCTGTCTGTCTGAACTTTGGAACTGGATATGGGCCACCATATAGTTGCTGGTAGTTGATCCCAGGTTCTCTGGAAGAGGAGACAATGATGTTAATTGTTAAGCCCTTTCAGTGGTCCCACCCATCTTTTAATTTTTAGAATTATACGTGAGGCTGTGTTTATGTACATCATATGCAGACCATAAGAGTGATTTAGATTCTCCAGAATCTGACACACTCTTCTGGAGTGTCTGAACAGCTACAGTGTACTTATATCTAATAAATACATAAATACATAAAAAAATAAATAAATAAACATATTTTAAACAGGATAAGTAAGAAAGAAAGACCTGGCAGGCCTGCCATCCTTATCTCTGTCTGTCTGTCTGTCTGTCTGATCCCCTGGAACTGCAGATGGGCCACCATATAGTTGCTGGTAGTTGATCCCAGGTTCTCTGGAAGTGGAGACAGTGATGGTAATTGTTGAGCCCTTTCAGTGGTTCCACCTTTCTTTAAATTTTTAGAAGTATATGTGAGGCTGTGTTTATGTACATCATATGCAGACCATAAGAGGGATTTAGATTCTCTAGAATCTGACACCCTCTTCTGGAGTGTCTGAAGACGGCTACAGTGTACTTATATCTAATAAATAAATAAATAAATAAATAAATAAATAAATAAATAAATAAACATTTTTTATAAAGGATAAGAAATAAAGAAAGACCAGGCACGCCTGCCATCCTTATCTCTGTCTGTCTGTCTCTCTGTCTTTCTGATCTACTGGAACTGGAGATGAGCCACCATATAGTTGCTGGTAGTTGATCCCAGGTTCTCTGGAAGATGAGACAATGCTGTTAATTTTTGAGCCCTCTCAGTGGCCCCACACATCTTTAAATTTTTAGAAGTATACATGAGTCTGTGTTTATGTACATCATATGCAGGCCATAAGAGGGATTTAGATTCTCCAGAATCTGACACCCTCTTCTGGAGTGTCTGAAGACAGCTACAGTTTACTTATATCTAATAAATACATAAATAAATAAATAAGTAAACATTTTTTCAAAAGGATAAGAAAGAAAGAAAGACCAGGCAGTCCTGCCATCCTTATCTCTGTCTTTCTGACTGTCTGTCTGTCTGATCCCCTGGAACTGGAGATGGGCCACCATATAGTTGCTGGTAGTTGAGCCGAGGTTCTCTGGAAGAGGAGACAATGCTGTTCATTGTTGAGCCCTTTCAATGGCCCCACCCATTTTTAAATATTTAGAACTGTATGTTAGGCTGTGTTTATGAACATCATATGCAGACCATAAGAGGGATTTAGATTCTACAGAACCAGACACCCACTTCTGGAGTGTCTAAGACAGCTACAGTGTACTTATATCTAATAAATACATGAATAAATAAATAAATAAACATTTTTTAAAAAGTATAAGAAAAAAGAAAGACCAGGCAGGCCTGCCATCGATATCTCTGTCTGTGTGTCTGTCTGTCTGTCTGATCCCTGGGAACTGGAGATGAGCCACCATATAGTTGCTGGTAGTTGATCCCAGGTTCTCTGGAAGAGGAGATAATGCTGTTAATTGTTGAGCCCTTTCAGTGACCCCATCCTTCATTAAATTTTTTGAAGTATATCTGAGGCTGTGTTTATGTACATCATATGCAGACCAGAAGATGGTTTTAGATTTTTCAGAATCTGAAACCGTCTACTGGAGTGTCTGAAGACAGCTACAGTGTACTTATATCTAATAAATACATAAATAAATAAATTAATAAATAAATAAACATTTTTTATAAAGGATAAGAAAGAAAGAAAAATCAGGCAGGCCTGCCATCCTTATCTCTGTCTGTCTGTCTCTCTGTCTGAACCTTTGGAACTGGATAAGGGCCACCATATATTTGCTGTTAGTTTTTCCCAGGTTCTCTGGAAGAGGAGACAATGCTGTTCATTGTTGAGCCCTTTCAGTGGCCCCACCCATCTTTAAATGTTTAGAAGTATATGTGAGGCTGTGTTTATGTACATCATATGCAGACCATAAGAGGGATTTAGATTCTCCAGAATTGACACCCTTTTCTGGACTGTCTGAAGACAGCTACAGTGTAATTATATCTAATAAATACGTAAATAAATAAATAAATAAATAAACATTTTTTAAACAGGATAAGTAAGAAAGAAAGACATGGCAGGCCTGCCATCCTTATCTCTGTCTGTCTGCCTGTCTGTCTGATCCCCTGGAACTGTAGATGGGCCACCATAAAGTTGCTGGTAGTTGATCCCAGGTTCTCTGGAAGAGGAGATAATGCTGTTAATTGTTGAGCCCTTTCAGTGGCCCCTCCCTTCATTAAATTTTAGAAGTATATCTGAGGCTGTGTTTATGTACATCATATGCAGACCATAAGATGGTTTTAGATTCTTCAGAATCTGACACCCTCTACTGGAGTGTCTGAAGACAGCTACAGTGTACTTATATCTAATAAATACATACATAAATAAATTAATAATTAAATAAACATTTTTTAAAAAGGATAAGAAAGAAAGAAAAATCAGGCAGGCCTGCCATCCTTATCACTGTCTGTCTGTCTGTCTGTCTGACTGATCCTCTGGAACTGGATATGGGCCACCATATATTTGCTGGTAGTTTTTCCCAGGTTCTCTGGAAGAGGAGACAATGTTGTGAATTGTTGAGCCCTTTCAGTGGCCCCAACCATCTTTAAATTTTTATTGGTAAATGTGAGGCTGTATTTATGTACATCATATGCAGACCATAAGAGTGATTTAAATTCTCCAGAATCTGACACCCTCTTCTGGAGTGTCTGAAGACAGCTACAGTGTACTTATATCTAATAAATACATAAATAAATAAATAAATAAATAAATAAATAAATAAATAAACATTTTTTAAACAGGATAAGTAAGAAAGAAAGACCAGGCAGGACTGCCATCCTTATCTCTGTCTGTCTGTCTGTCTGTCTGATCCCTGGAACTGCAGATGGGCCACCATATAGTTGCTGGTAGTTGATCCCAGGTTCTCTGGAAGAGGAGACAAGCTGTTAATTGTTGAGCCCATTCTTTGGCCCCACCCATCTTTAAATTTTTAGAAGTATACTTGAGTCTGTGTTTATGTACATCATATGCAGAACATAAATGGGATTTACGTTCTGCAGAATCAAACACCCTCTTCTGGAGTGTCTGAAGATAGCTATAGTGTACTTATATCTAATAAATAAATAAATAAATAAATAAATAAACCTTTTTTAAAATGATAAGAAAGAAAGAAAGACCAGGCAGGCCTGCCATCCTTATCTCTGTCTGTCTGTCTGTGTGTCTGTCTGATCCCCTGGAACTGGAGATGGGCCACCATATAATTACTGGTTATTGATCCCAGGTTCTCTGGAAGAGGAGACAATGCTGTTAATTGTTGATCCCTTTTAGTGGCCACACCCTTCATTAAATTTTTTAAAGTATATCTGAGGCTGTGTTTATGTACATCATATGCAGACCAGAAGATGGTTTTAGATTTTTCAGAATCTGACACCGTCTACTGGAGTGTCTGAAGACAGCTACAGTGTACTTATATCTAATAAATACATAAATAAATAAATTAATAAATAAATAAACATTTTTTATAAAGGATAAGAAAGAAAGAAAAATCAGGCAGGCCTGCCATCCGTATCTCTGTCTTTCTGTCTGTCTGTCTGAACCTTTGGAACTGGATATGGGCCACCATATAGTTGCTGGTAGTTGATCCCAGGTTCTCTGGAAGAGGAGACAATGATGTTAATTGTTAAGCCCATTCAGTGGTCCCACCCATCTTTAAATTTTTAGAATTATACGTGAGGCTGTGTTTATGTACATCATATGCAGACCATAAGAGGGATTTAGATTCTCCAGAATCTGACACACTCTTCTGGAGTGTCTGAACAGCTACAGTGTACTTATATCTAATAAATACATAAATACATAAAAAAATAAATAAATAAACATTTTTTAAACAGGATAAGTAAGAAAGAAAGACCTGGCAGGCCTGCCATCCTTATCTCTGTCTGTCTGTCTGTCTGTCTGATCCCCTGGAACTGCAGATGGGCCACCATATAGTTGCTGGTAGTTGATCCCAGGTTCTCTGGAAGTGGAGACAGTGATGGTAATTGTTGAGCCCTTTCAGTGGTCCCACCTTTCTTTAAATTTTTAGAAGTATATGTGAGGCTGTGTTTATGTACATCATATGCAGACCATAAGAGGGATTTAGATTCTCTAGAATCTGACACCCTCTTCTGGAGTGTCTGAAGACGGCTACAGTGTACTTATATCTAATAAATACATAAATAAATAAATAAATAAATAAATAAATAAATAAATAAATAAACTTTTTTTATAAAGGATAAGAAATAAAGAAAGACCAGGCAGGCCTGCCATCCTTATCTCTGTCTGTCTGTCTCTCTGTCTTTCTGATCCACTGGAACTGGAGATGAGCCACCATATAGTTGCTGGTAGTTGATCCCAGGTTCTCTGGAAGATGAGACAATGCTGTTAATTTTTGAGCCCTCTCAGTGGCCCCACACATCTTTAAATTTTTAGAAGTATACATGAGTCTGTGTTTATGTACATCATATGCAGGCCATAAGAGGGATTTAGATTCTCCAGAATCTGACACCCTCTTCTGGAGTGTCTGAAGACAGCTACAGTTTACTTATATCTAATAAATACATAAATAAATAAATAAGTAAACATTTTTTCAAAAGGATAAGAAAGAAAGAAAGACCAGGCAGTCCTGCCATCCTTATCTCTGTCTTTCTGACTGTCTGTCTGTCTGATCCCCTGGAACTGGAGATGGGCCACCATATAGTTGCTGGTAGTTGAGCCGAGGTTCTCTGGAAGAGGAGACAATGCTGTTCATTGTTGAGCCCTTTCAATGGCCCCACCCATTTTTAAATATTTAGAACTGTATGTTAGGCTGTGTTTATGTACATCATATGCAGACCATAAGAGGGATTTAGATTCTACAGAACCAGACACCCACGTCTGGAGTGTCTAAGACAGCTACAGTGTACTTATATCTAATAAATACATAAATAAATAAATTAATAAATAAATAAACATTTTTTATAAAGGATAAGAAAGAAAGAAAAATCAGGCAGGCCTGCCATCCTTATCTCTGTCTGTCTGTCTCTCTGTCTGAACCTTTGGAACTGGATAAGGGCCACCATATATTTGCTGTTAGTTTTTCCCAGGTTCTCTGGAAGAGGAGACAATGCTGTTCATTGTTGAGCCCTTTCAGTGGCCCCACCCATCTTTAAATGTTTAGAAGTATATGTGAGGCTGTGTTTATGTACATCATATGCAGACCATAAGAGGGATTTAGATTCTCCAGAATTGACACCCTTTTCTGGACTGTCTGAAGACAGCTACAGTGTACTTATATCTAATAAATACGTAAATAAATAAATAAATAAATAAACATTTTTTAAACAGGATAAGTAAGAAAGAAAGACATGGCAGGCCTGCCATCCTTATCTCTGTCTGTCTGTCTGTCTGTCTGATCCCCTGGAACTGTAGATGGGCCACCATAAAGTTGCTGGTAGTTGATCCCAGGTTCTCTGGAAGAGGAGATAATGCTGTTAATTGTTGAGCCCTTTCAGTGGCCCCTCCCTTCATTAAATTTTAGAAGTATATCTGAGGCTGTGTTTATGTACATCATATGCAGACCATAAGATGGTTTTAGATTCTTCAGAATCTGACACCCTCTACTGGAGTGTCTGAAGACAGCTACAGTGTACTTATATCTAATAAATACATACATAAATAAATTAATAATTAAATAAACATTTTTTAAAAAGGATAAGAAAGAAAGAAAAATCAGGCAGGCCTGCCATCCTTATCACTGTCTGTCTGTCTGTCTGTCTGTCTGATCCTCTGGAACTGGATATGGGCCACCATATATTTGCTGGTAGTTTTTCCCAGGTTCTCTGGAAGAGGAGACAATGTTGTGAATTGTTGAGCCCTTTCAGTGGCCCCAACCATCTTTAAATTTTTATTGGTAAATGTGAAGCTGTATTTATGTACATCATATGCAGACCATAAGAGTGATTTAAATTCTCCAGAATCTGACACCCTCTTCTGGAGTGTCTGAAGACAGCTACAGTGTACTTATATCTAATAAATAAATAAATAAATAAATAAATAAATAAATAAATAAATAAATAAACATTTTTTAAACAGGATAAGTAAGAAAGAAAGACCAGGCAGGCCTGCCATCCTTATCTCTGTCTGTCTGTCTGTCTGTCTGATCCCTGGAACTGCAGATGGGCCACCATATAGTTGCTGGTAGTTGATCCCAGGTTCTCTGGAAGAGGAGACAAGCTGTTAATTGTTGAGCCCATTCTTTGGCCCCACCCATCTTTAAATTTTTAGAAGTATACTTGAGTCTGTGTTTATGTACATCATATGCAGAACATAAATGGGATTTACGTTCTGCAGAATCAAACACCCTCTTCTGGAGTGTCTGAAGATAGCTATAGTGTACTTATATCTAATAAATACATAAATAAATAAATAAACCTTTTTTAAAATGATAAGAAAGAAAGAAAGACCAGGCAGGCCTGCCATCCTTATCTCTGTCTGTCTGTCTGTGTGTCTGTCTGATCCCCTGGAACTGGAGATGGGCCACCATATAATTACTGGTTATTGATCCCAGGTTCTCTGGAGGAGGAGACAATGCTGTTAATTATTGATCCCTTTTAGTGGCCACACCCTTCATTAAATTTTTTAAAGTATATCTGAGGCTGTGTTTATGTACATCATATGCAGACCAGAAGATGGTTTTAGATTTTTCAGAATCTGACACCGTCTACTGGAGTGTCTGAAGACAGCTACAGTGTACTTATATCTAATAAATAAATAAATAAATAAATTAATAAATAAATAAACATTTTTTATAAAGGATAAGAAAGAAAGAAAAATCAGGCAGGCCTGCCATCCGTATCTCTGTCTGTCTGTCTGTCTGAACATTTGGAACTGGATATGGGCCACCATATAGTTGCTGGTAGTTGATCCCAGGTTCTCTGGAAGAGGAGACAATGATGTTAATTGTTAAGCCCTTTCAGTGGTCCCACCCATCTTTAAATTTTTAGAATTATACGTGAGGCTGTGTTTATGTACATCATATGCAGACCATAAGAGGGATTTAGATTCTCCAGAATTGACACCCTTTTCTGGACTGTCTGAAGACAGCTACAGTGTACTTATATCTAATAAATACGTAAATAAATAAATAAATAAATAAATAAACATTTTTTAAACAGGATAAGTAAGAAAGAAAGACATGGCAGGCCTGCCATCCTTATCTCTGTCTGTCTGTCTGTCTGTCTTATCCCCTGGAACTGTAGATGGGCCACCATAAAGTTGCTGGTAGTTGATCCCAGGTTCTCTGGAAGAGGAGATAATGCTGTTAATTGTTGAGCCCTTTCAGTGGCCCCTCCCTTCATTAAATTTTAGAAGTATATCTGAGGCTGTGTTTATGTACATCATATGCAGACCATAAGATGGTTTTAGATTCTTCAGAATCTGACACCCTCTACTGGAGTGTCTGAAGACAGCTACAGTGTACTTATATCTAATAAATACATACATAAATAAATTAATAATTAAATAAACATTTTTTAAAAAGGATAAGAAAGAAAGAAAAATCAGGCAGGCCTGCCATCCTTATCACTGTCTGTCTGTCTGTCTGTCTGACTTATCCTCTGGAACTGGATATGGGCCACCATATATTTGCTGGTAGTTTTTCCCAGGTTCTCTGGAAGAGGAGACAATGTTGTGAATTGTTGAGCCCTTTCAGTGGCCCCAACCATCTTTAAATTTTTATTGGTAAATGTGAGGCTGTATTTATGTACATCATATGCAGACCATAAGAGTGATTTAAATTCTCCAGAATCTGACACCCTCTTCTGGAGTGTCTGAAGACAGCTACAGTGTACTTATATCTAATAAATAAATAAATAAATAAATAAATAAATAAATAAATAAATAAACATTTTTTAAACAGGATAAGTAAGAAAGAAAGACCAGGCAGGCCTGCCATCCTTATCTCTGTCTGTCTGTCTGTCTGTCTGATCCCTGGAACTGCAGATGGGCCACCATATAGTTGCTGGTAGTTGATCCCAGGTTCTCTGGAAGAGGAGACAAGCTGTTAATTGTTGAGCCCATTCTTTGGCCCCACCCATCTTTAAATTTTTAGAAGTATACTTGAGTCTGTGTTTATGTACATCATATGCAGAACATAAATGGGATTTACGTTCTGCAGAATCAAACACCCTCTTCTGGAGTGTCTGAAGATAGCTATAGTGTACTTATATCTAATAAATACATAAATAAATAAATAAACCTTTTTTAAAATGATAAGAAAGAAAGAAAGACCAGGCAGGCCTGCCATCCTTATCTCTGTCTGTCTGTCTGTGTGTCTGTCTGATCCCCTGATACTGGAGATGGGCCACCATATAATTACTGGTTATTGATCCCAGGTTCTCTGGAAGAGGAGACAATGCTGTTAATTGTTGATCCCTTTTAGTGGCCACACCCTTCATTAAATTTTTTAAAGTATATCTGAGGCTGTGTTTATGTACATCATATGCAGACCAGAAGATGGTTTTAGATTTTTCAGAATCTGACACCGTCTACTGGAGTGTCTGAAGACAGCTACAGTGTACTTATATCTAATAAATACATAAATAAATAAATTAATAAATAAATAAATAAACATTTTTTATAAAGGATAAGAAAGAAAGAAAAATCAGGCAGGCCTGCCATCCGTATCTCTGTCTGTCTGTCTGTCTGTCTGAACCTTTGGAACTGGATATGGGCCACCATATAGTTGCTGGTAGTTGATCCCAGGTTCTCTGGAAGAGGAGACAATGCTTTTAATTGTTGAGCCCTTTCATTGCTCTCACCCATCTTTAAATTTTTAGAATTATACGTGAGGCTGTGTTTATGTACATCATATGCAGACCATAAGAGGGATTTAGATTCTCCAGAATCTGACACACTCTTCTGGAGTGTCTGAACAGCTACAGTGTACTTATATCTAATAAATACATAAATACATAAAAAAATAAATAAATAAACATTTTTTAAACAGGATAAGTAAGAAAGAAAGACCTGGCAGGCCTGCCATCCTTATCTCTGTCTGTCTGTCTGTCTGTCTGATCCCCTGGAACTGCAGATGGGCCACCATATAGTTGCTGGTAGTTGATCCCAGGTTCTCTGGAAGTGGAGACAGTGATGGTAATTGTTGAGCCCTTTCAGTGGTCCCACCTTTCTTTAAATTTTTAGAAGTATATGTGAGGCTGTGTTTATGTACATCATATGCAGACCATAAGAGGGATTTAGATTCTCTAGAATCTGACACCCTCTTCTGGAGTGTCTGAAGACGGCTACAGTGTACTTATATCTAATAAATACATAAATAAATAAATAAATAAATAAATAAATAAATAAATAAACATTTTTTATAAAGGATAAGAAATAAAGAAAGACCAGGCAGGCCTGCCATCCTTATCTCTGTCTGTCTGTCTCTCTGTCTTTCTGATCCACTGGAACTGGAGATGAGCCACCATATAGTTGCTGGTAGTTGATCCCAGGTTCTCTGGAAGATGAGACAATGCTGTTAATTTTTGAGCCCTCTCAGTGGCCCCACACATCTTTAAATTTTTAGAAGTATACATGAGTCTGTGTTTATGTACATCATATGCAGGCCATAAGAGGGATTTAGATTCTCCAGAATCTGACACCCTCTTCTGGAGTGTCTGAAGACAGCTACAGTTTACTTATATCTAATAAATACATAAATAAATAAATAAGTAAACATTTTTTCAAAAGGATAAGAAAGAAAGAAAGACCAGGCAGTCCTGCCATCCTTATCTCTGTCTTTCTGACTGTCTGTCTGTCTGATCCCCTGGAACTGGAGATGGGCCACCATATAGTTGCTGGTAGTTGAGCCGAGGTTCTCTGGAAGAGGAGACAATGCTGTTCATTGTTGAGCCCTTTCAATGGCCCCACCCATTTTTAAATATTTAGAACTGTATGTTAGGCTGTGTTTATGTACGTCATATGCAGACCATAAGAGGGATTTAGATTCTACAGAACCAGACACCCACTTCTGGTGTGTCTAAGACAGCTACAGTGTACTTATATCTAATAAATACATGAATAAATAAATAAATAAACATTTTTTAAAAAGTATAAGAAAGAAAGAAAGACCAGGCAGGCCTGCCATCGATATCTCTGTCTGTGTGTCTGTCTGTCTGTCTGATCCCTGGGAACTGGAGATGAGCCACCATATAGTTGCTGGTAGTTGATCCCAGGTTCTCTGGAAGAGGAGATAATGCTGTTAATTGTTGAGCCCTTTCAGTGGCCCCATCCTTCATTAAATTTTTTGAAGTATATCTGAGGCTGTGTTTATGTACATCATATGCAGACCAGAAGATGGTTTTAGATTTTTCAGAATCTGAAACCGTCTACTGGAGTGTCTGAAGACAGCTACAGTGTACTTATATCTAATAAATACATAAATAAATAAATTAATAAATAAATAAACATTTTTTATAAAGGATAAGAAAGAAAGAAAAATCAGGCAGGCCTGCCATCCTTATCTCTGTCTGTCTGTCTCTCTGTCTGAACCTTTGGAACTGGATAAGGGCCACCATATATTTGCTGTTAGTTTTTCCCAGGTTCTCTGGAAGAGGAGACAATGCTGTTCATTGTTGAGCCCTTTCAGTGGCCCCACCCATCTTTAAATGTTTAGAAGTATATGTGAGGCTGTGTTTATGTACATCATATGCAGACCATAAGAGGGATTTAGATTCTCCAGAATTGACACCCTTTTCTGGACTGTCTGAAGACAGCTACAGTGTACTTATATCTAATAAATACGTAAATAAATAAATAAATAAATAAATAAACATTTTTTAAACAGGATAAGTAAGAACGAAAGACATGGCAGGCCTGCCATCCTTATCTCTGTCTGTCTGTCTGTCTGTCTGATCCCCTGGAACTGTAGATGGGCCACCATAAAGTTGCTGGTAGTTGATCCCAGGTTCTGTGGAAGAGGAGATAATGCTGTTAATTGTTGAGCCCTTTCAGTGGCCCCTCCCTTCATTAAATTTTAGAAGTATATCTGAGGCTGTGTTTATGTACATCATTTGCAGACCATAAGATGGTTTTAGATTCTTCAGAATCTGACACCCTCTACTGGAGTGTCTGAAGACAGCTACAGTGTACTTATATCTAATAAATACATACATAAATAAATTAATAATTAAATAAACATTTTTTAAAAAGGATAAGAAAGAAAGAAAAATCAGGCAGGCCTGCCATCCTTATCACTGTCTGTCTGTCTGTCTGATCCTCTGGAACTGGATATGGGCCACCATATGTTTGCTGGTAGTTTTTCCCAGGTTCTCTGGAAGAGGAGACAATGTTGTGAATTGTTGAGCCCTTTCAGTGGCCCCAACCATCTTTAAATTTTTATTGGTAAATGTGAGGCTGTATTTATGTACATCATATGCAGACCATAAGAGTGATTTAAATTCTCCAGAATCTGACACCCTCTTCTGGAGTGTCTGAAGACTGCTACAGTGTACTTATATCTAATAAATAAATAAATAAATAAATAAATAAATAAACATTTTTTAAACAGGATAAGTAAGAAAGAAAGACCAGGCAGGCCTGCCATCCTTATCTCTGTCTGTCTGTCTGTCTGTCTGATCCCTGGAACTGCAGATGGGCCACCATATAGTTGCTGGTAGATGATCCCAGGTTCTCTGGAAGAGGAGACAAGCTGTTAATTGTTGAGCCCATTCTTTGGCCCCACCCATCTTTAAATTTTTAGAAGTATACTTGAGTCTGTGTTTATGTACATCATATGCAGACCATAAGAGGTATTTAGATTCTCCAGAATCTCACACCCTCTTCTGGAGTGTCTGAAGACAGCTACAGTGTACTTATATCTAATAAATAAATAAATAAATAAATAAATTAATTAATTAATTAATAAGTAAACATTTTTTCAAATGGATAAGAAAGAAAGAAAGACCAGGCAGGCCTGCCATCCTCATTTCTGTCTGTCTGTCTGTCTCTCTATATGATCCTTTGGAACTGAAGATAGGCCACTATATAGTTGCTGGTAGTTGATCCCAGGTTCTCTGGAAGAGGAGCCAATGCTGTTAATTGTTGAGCCCTTTCAGTGGCCCCACCCATCTTTAAATTTTTAGAAGTATATCTGAGGCTGTGTTTATGTACATCATATGCAGACCATAAGATGGTTTTAGATTCTTCAGAATCTGACACCCTCTTCTGGAGTGTCTGTAGATAGCTACAGAGTACTTATATATAATAAATACATAAATAAATAAACATTTTTTAAAAAGGACAAGAAAGATAGAAAGACCTGGCAGGCCTGCCATTCTTATCTCTGTCTGTCTGTCTGTCTGTCTGTCTGATCCTCTGGTACTGGATATGGGCCACCATATAGTTGCTGGTAGTTTATCCAAGGTTCTCTGGAAGAGGAGACAATGCTGTAAATGATTGAGCCCTTTCAGTGGCCCCACCCTTCATTAAATTTTTATAAGTATATCTGAGGCTGTGTTTATGTACATCATATTCAGACCATAAGAGTGATTTAGATTCTCCAGAAACTGACACCCTCTTCTGGAGTGTCTGAAGACAGCTACAGTGTACGTAAATATAATAAATACATGAATAAATAAATAAATAAACATTTTTTAAAAAGGATAAGAAAGAAAGAAACATCAGGAAGTCCTGCCATCCTTATCTCTGTCTGTCTGTCTGTCTATCTATATGATCCTTTGGAACTGGAGATAGGCCACCATATAGTTGCTGGTAGTTGATCCCAGGTTCTCTGGAAGAGGAGACAATGCTGTTAATTGTTTAGCCCTTTCAGTGGCCCCACCCATCTTTAAATTTTTAGAAGGGTATGTGAGGCTGTGTTTATGTACATCATATGCAGACCATAAGAGGGATTTAGATTCTCCAGAATCTGACACCCTCTTCTGTATTTTCTGAAGACAGTTACAGTGTACTTATATCTAATAAATAAATAAATAAATAAATAAATAAACATTTTTTAAAAAGGATAAGACAGAAAGAAAGACCAGGCAAGCCTGCCACTCTTATCTCTGTCTGTCTGTCTGTCTGTGTGATACCCTAGAACTGGAGATGGGCCACCATATAGTTGCTGGTAGTTTATCCAAGGTTCTCTGGAAGAGGAGACAATGCTGTTAATTGTTGAGCCCTTTCTGTGGCCCCACCCATCTTTAAAATTTTAGAAGTATATGTGAGGCTGTGTTTATGTACATCATATGCAGACCATAAGAGGGATTTAGATCCTCCAGAATCTGACACCCTCTTCTGGAGTGTCTGAAGACAGCTACAGTTTACTTATATCTAATAAATAAATAAATAAATAAATAAATAAATAAATAAATAAATAAATAAATAAACATTTTTTAAAAAGGATAAGAAAGTAAGAAAGACCGGGCAGGCCTGCAACCCTTATCTCTGTCTGTCTGTCTGTCTGTCTGTCTGATACCCTGGAACTGTAGATGGGCCACCATAGTGTTGCTGGTAGTTGATCCCAGGTTCTCTGGAAGAGGATACAATGCTGTTAATTGTTGAGCCCTTTCAGTGGCGCCACCCATCTTTAAATATTTAGAAGTATATGTGAGGCTGTGTTTATGTACATCTTATGCAGACCATAAATGTGATTTAGATTCTCCAGAATCTGACACCCTCTTCTGGAGTGTCTGAAGACAGCTACAGTGTACTTATATCAAATAAATAAATAAATAAATAAATAAATAAATAAATAAATAAACATTTTTTAAACAGGATAAGAAAGAAAGAAAAACCAGGCAGGCCTGCCATCCTTATCTCTGTCTGTCTTTCTGTCTGTCTACAGTCTGTCTGATCCCCTTGGACTCGAGATGGGCCACCATATAGTTGCTGGTAGTTGATCCCAGGTTCTCTGGAAGAGGAGACAATGCTGTTAATTTTTGAGCCCTTTCAGTGGCCCCACCCATCTTTAAATTTTTAGAAGTATATGTGAGGCTGTGTTCATGTACATCATATGCAGACCATAAGAGGGATATAGATTCTCCAGAATCTGACACCCTCTTCTGGAGAGTCTGAAGACAGCTACAGTGTACTTATATCTGATAAATAAACAAATAAATAAATAAATAAATAAACAAATAAACAAATAAATAAACATTTTTTAAAAGGATAAGAAAGAAAGAAAAATCAGGCAGGCCTGCCATCCTTATCTCTGTCTATCTGTCTGTCTGTCTTATCCCCTGGAACTTGAGATGGGCCACCATATAGTTGCTGGTAGTTGATCCCAAGGTCTCTGGAAGAAGAGACAATGCTGTTAATTGTTGAGCCCTTTCTGTGGCTCCACCCATCTTTAAAATTTTAGAAGTATATGTGAGGCTGTGTTTATGTACATCATATGCAGATCATAAGAGGGATTTAGATTCTCCAGAATCTGACACCCTCTTCTGGAGTGTCTGAAGACAGCTACAGTTTACTTATATCTAATAAATACATAAATAAATAAATAAATAAATGAATAAATAAATAAATAAATAAATAAACATTTTTTTAAAAGGATAAGAAAGTAAGAAAGACCGGGCAGGCGTGCCACCCTTATCTCTGTCTGTCTGTCTGTCTGTCTTTCTGATACCCTGGAACTGTAGATGGGCCACCATAGTGTTGCTGGTAGTTGATCCCAGGTTTTCTGGAAGAGGATACAATGCTGTTAATTGTTGAGCCCTTTCAGTGGCGCCACCCATCTTTAAATATTTAGAAGTATATGTGAGGCTGTGTTTATGTACATCTTATGCAGACCATAAATGTGATTTAGATTCTCCAGAATCTGACACCCTCTTCTGGAGTGTCTGAAGACAGCTACAGTGTACTTATATTAAATAAATAAATAAATAAATAAATAAATAAATAAACATTTTATAAACAGGATAAGAAAGAAAGAAAGACCAGGCAGGCCTGCCATTCTTATCTCTGTCTGTCTTTCTGTCTGTCTACAGTCTGTCTGATCCCCTTGGACTCAAGATGGGCCACCATATAGTTGCTGGTAGTTGATCCCAGGTTCTCTGGAAGAGGAGACAATGCTGTTAATTTTTGAGCCCTTTCAGTGGCCCCACCCATCTTTAAATTTTTAGAAGTATATGTGAGGCTGTGTTCATGTACATCATATGCAGACCATAAGAGGGATATAGATTCTCCAGAATCTGACACCCTCTTCTGGAGAGTCTGAAGACAGCTACAGTGTACTTATATCTGATAAATAAATAAATAAATAAATAAATAAATAAACAAATAAACAAATAAATAAACATTTTTTATAAGGATAAGAAAGAAAGAAAAATCAGGCAGGCCTGCCATCCTTATCTCTGTCTGTCTGTCTGTATGTCTTATCCCCTGGAACTTGAGATGGGCCACCATATAGTTGCTGGTAGTTGATCCCACGTTCTCTGGAAGAAGAGACAATGCTGTTAATTGTTGAGCCTTTTCAGTGGGCCCACCCATCTTTAAATATTTAGAAGTATATGTGAGGCTGTGTTTATGTACATCATATGAAGACCATAAGAGGGATTTAGATTCTCCAGAAGATGAGACCCTCTTCTAGAGTGTCTGAAGACAGCTACAGTGTACTTATATCTAATAAATACATAAATAAAAATAAATAAATAAATAAATAAACATTTTTTCAACAGTATAATAAAGAAAGAAAGACCAGGCACGCCTGCCATCCTTATCTCTGTCTGTCTGTCTGTCTATCTGATACCCTGGAACTGGAGATGGGCCACCATATAGTTGCTGGTAGTTCATCCCAGGTTCTCTGGAAGAGGAGACAATGCTGTTAATTGTTGAGCCCTTTCTTTAGTGACCCCACCCATCTTTAAATTTTTAGAAGTATATGTGAGGCTGTGTTATGTATATCATATGCAGACCATAAGAGGGATTTAGATTCTCCAGAATCTGACACCCTCTTCTAGAGTGTCTGAAGACAGCTACAGTGTACTTATATCTAAAAAATACATAAATAAATAAATAAACATTTTTTAAAAAGGATAAGAAAGAAAGAAAGACCAGGCAGGCCTGCCATCCTTATCTCTGTCTTTCTGTCTGTCTGTTTGTCTGTCTGATCCCCTGAAACTGGAGATGGGCCACCATATAGTTGCTGGTAGTTGATCCCAGGTTCTCTGGAAGAGGAGACAATGCTGTTAATTGTTGGTTCCTTTCAGTGGCCCCAACCATCTTTAAATTTTTAGAAGAATATGTGAGGCTGTGTTTATGTACATCATATGCAGAACATAAATGGGATTTACGTTCTGCAGAATCAAACACCCTCTTCTGGAGTGTCTGAAGATAGCTATAGTGTACTTATATCTAATAAATACATAAATAAATAAATAAACCTTTTTTAAAATGATAAGAAAGAAAGAAAGACCAGGCAGGCCTGCCATCCTTATCTCTGTCTGTCTGTCTGTGTGTCTGCCTGATCCCCTGGAACTGGAGATGGGCCACCATATAATTACTGGTTATTGATCCCAGGTTCTCTGGAAGAGGAGACAATGCTGTTAATTGTTGATCCCTTTTAGTGGCCCCACCAATCTTTAAATTTTTAGAAGTATATGTGAGGCTGTGTTTATGTACATCATATGCAGACCATAAGAGGGATTTAGATTTTCCAGAATCTGACAACCTCTTCTGGAGTGTCTGAAGACTAGTATTGTGTACTTATATCTAATAAATACATTAAAAATAAATAAATAAATAAATAAATAAATAAATAAAAATAAATAAATAAACATTTTTTTTAAACGGAGAAGAAAGAAAGAAAGACCATGCAGGCCTGCCATCCTTATCACTTTCTGTCTGTCTGTCTGTCTGTCTGATCCCCTGTAACTGGAGATGGGACACCATATAGTTGCTGGTAGTTGATCCCAGGTTCTCTGGAAAAGTAGACAATGCTGTTAATTGTTGAGCCCTTTCAGTGGCCCCACCCATCTTTAAATTTTTAGAAGTATATGTGAGGCTATGTTTATGTACATCAAATGCAGACCATAAGAGGGATTTAGATTCTCCAGCATATGACACCCTCTTCTGGAGTGTCTGAAGACAGCTACAGTGTACTTATGTCTAATAAATACATAAATAAACAAATAAACATTTTTAAATAAGGATAATAAAGAAAGAAAATCCAGGCAGGCCTTCCATCCTTATATCTGTCTGTCTGTCTGTCTGTCTGATTCCCTGGAACTGGAGATGGGCCACCATATAGTTGCTGGTAGTTGAACCAGGTTCTCTGCAAGAGGAGACAATGCTGTTAATTGTTGAGCCCTTTCAGTGGCCCCACCCATCTTTAAATTTTTAGAAGTATATGTGAGGCTATGTTTATGTACATCAAATGCAGACCATAAGAGGGATTTAGATTCTCCAGCATATGACACCCTCTTCTGGAGTGTCTGAAGACAGCTACAGTGTACTTATATCTAAAAAATACATAAATAAATAAATAAACATTTTTTAAAAAGGATAAGAAAGAAAGAAAGACCAGGCAGGCCTGCCATCCTTATCTCTGTCTTTCTGTCTGTCTGTTTGTCTGTCTGATCCCCTGAAACTGGAGATGGGCCACCATATAGTTGCTGGTAGTTGATCCCAGGTTCTCTGGAAAAGGAGACAATGCTGTTAATTGTTGAGCCCTTTCAGTGGCCCCACCCATCTTTAAATTTTTAGAAGTATATGTGAGGCTATGTTTATGTACATCAAATGCAGACCATAAGAGGGATTTAGATTCTCCAGCATATGACACCCTCTTCTGGAGTGTCTGAAGACAGCTACAGTGTACTTATATCTAAAAAATACATAAATAAATAAATAAACATTTTTTAAAAAGGATAAGAAAGACCAGGCAGGCCTGCCATCCTTATCTCTGTCTTTCTGTCTGTCTGTTTGTCTGTCTGATCCCCTGAAACTGGAGATGGGCCACCATATAGTTGCTGGTAGTTGATCCCAGGTTCTCTGGAAGAGGAGACAATGCTGTTAATTGTTGGTTCCTTTCAGTGGCCCCAACCATCTTTAAATTTTTAGAAGAATATGTGAGGCTGTGTTTATGTACATCATATGCAGAACATAAATGGGATTTACGTTCTGCAGAATCAAACACCCTCTTCTGGAGTGTCTGAAGATAGCTATAGTGTACTTATATCTAATAAATACATAAATAAATAAATAAACCTTTTTTAAAATGATAAGAAAGAAAGAAAGACCAGGCAGGCCTGCCATCCTTATCTCTGTCTGTCTGTCTGTGTGTCTGCCTGATCCCCTGGAACTGGAGATGGGCCACCATATAATTACTGGTTATTGATCCCAGGTTCTCTGGAAGAGGAGACAATGCTGTTAATTGTTGATCCCTTTTAGTGGCCCCACCAATCTTTAAATTTTTAGAAGTATATGTGAGGCTGTGTTTATGTACATCATATGCAGACCATAAGAGGGATTTAGATTTTCCAGAATCTGACAACCTCTTCTGGAGTGTCTGAAGACTAGTATTGTGTACTTATATCTAATAAATACATTAAAAATAAATAAATAAATAAATAAATAAATAAATAAAAATAAATAAATAAACATTTTTTTTAAACGGAGAAGAAAGAAAGAAAGACCATGCAGGCCTGCCATCCTTATCACTTTCTGTCTGTCTGTCTGTCTGTCTGATCCCCTGTAACTGGAGATGGGACACCATATAGTTGCTGGTAGTTGATCCCAGGTTCTCTGGAAAAGGAGACAATGCTGTTAATTGTTGAGCCCTTTCAGTGGCCCCACCCATCTTTAAATTTTTAGAAGTATATGTGAGGCTATGTTTATGTACATCAAATGCAGACCATAAGAGGGATTTAGATTCTCCAGCATATGACACCCTCTTCTGGAGTGTCTGAAGACAGCTACAGTGTACTTATGTCTAATAAATACATAAATAAACAAATAAACATTTTTAAATAAGGATAATAAAGAAAGAAAATCCAGGCAGGCCTTCCATCCTTATATCTGTCTGTCTGTCTGTCTGTCTGATTCCCTGGAACTGGAGATGGGCCACCATATAGTTGCTGGTAGTTGAACCAGGTTCTCTGCAAGAGGAGACAATGCTGTTAATTGTTGAGCCCTTTCAGTGGCCCCACACATCTTTAAATATTTAGAAATATATGTGAGGCTGTGTTATGTACATCATATGCAGACCATAAGAGGTATTTAGATTCTCCAGAATCTGATACCCTCTTCTGGAGTGTCTGAAGACAGCTACAGTGTACTTATATCTAATAAATAAATAAATAAATAAATAAATAAATAAATAAATAAATAAATAAATAAATAAACATTTTTTAAAAAGGATAAGAAAAAAAGAAAGACTAGCAGGCCTGCCATCCTTATCTCTGTCTGTCTGTCTGTCTGTCTGTCTGTCTGATCCCCTGGAACTGGAGATGGGCCACCACATAGTTGCTGGTAGTTTAATCCCAGGTTCTCTGGAAGAGGAGACAATGCTGTTAATTGTTGAGCCCTTTCAGTGGCCCAACACATCTTTAAATTTTTAGAAGTATGTGAGGGTGTGTTTATGTACATTGTATGTAGACCATAAGAGGGATTTATATTCTCCAGAATCTGATACCCTCTTCTGGAGTGTCTGAAGACAGCTACAGTGTACTTATATCTAATAAATACATAAATAAATAAATAAACATGTTTTAAAAAGGATAAGAAAGAAAGAAAAACCAGGCAGGCCTGCCATCCTTTTCTGTCTGTCTGTCTGTCTGTCTCTCTGATCCCCTGGATCTGGAGATGGGCCACCATATAGTTGCTGGTAGTTGATCCCAGGTTCTCTGGAAGAGGAGACAATGCTGTTAATTGTTGAGCCCTCACAGTGGCCCCACCCATCTTTAAATTTTTAGAAATAAATGTGAAGCTGTTTTTATGTACATCATATGCATATCATAAGAGGGACTTAGATTCTCCAGAATCTGACACCCTCTTCCTGAGTGTCTGAAGACAGCTACAGTGTACTTATATATAATAAATTCATAAATAAATAAATAAACCTTTTTAAACGGATAAGAAAGAAATAAAAACCAGAAGGCCTGCCATCCTTGTCTGTATGTCTGTCTGTCTGTCTGATCGCCTGGAACTGGAGATGGGCCACCATATAGTTGCTGGTAGTTGATCCCAGGTTCTCTGGAAGAGGAGACAATGCTGTTAATTTTTGAGCCCTTTCATTGGCCCCACCCATCTTTAAATTTTTATAAGTATATGTGAGGCTGTGTTCATGTACATCATATGCAGACCATAAGAGGGATTTAGATTCTCCAGAATCTGACACCCTCTTCTGGAGTGTCTGAAGACAGCTACAGTGTACTTATATCGAATAAATAAATAAATAAATAAATAAATAAATAAATAAACATTTTTTAAAAGGATAAGAAAGAATGAAAGACCAGGTAGGCCTGCCATCCTTAACTCTATCTGTCTGTATCTCTGTCTGTCTGTCTGATCCCCTGGAACTGGAGATGGGCCACCATATAGTTGCTGGTAGTTGATCCCAGGTTCTCTGGAAGAGGAGACAATGCTGTTAATTGTTGAGCCCTTTCAGTGGTCCTACCCATCTTTAAATTTTTAGAAGTATATGTGAGGCTGTGTTTATGTACATCATATGCAGACCATAAGAGGGATATAGATTCTCCAGAATCTGAAACCCTCTTCTGGAGTGTCTGAAGACAGCTACAGTGTACTTATATCTAATAAATACATAAATAAATAAATAAATAAATAAATATACATTTTTTAAAAGGGATAAGAAAGAAATAAAAACCAGGCAGGCTTCCATCCTTGTCTGTCTTTCTCTCTGTCTGTCTGTCTTGCCTAGCCCCTTGCGTTGCCTAGCCTAGCCCCTTGCCTTGCCTAGCCCAGCCCCTTGCCTAGCCTAGCCTAGCCCAGCCCTGCCTTGCCTAGCCCTGCCTATCCCTGTCTTTAACCAGGCTGGCCTCGAACTCAGAAACTGACTGCCTCTGCCTCCAGAGTGCTCTCATTAAGAGCTCGAGCCACCACTGACTGTTGGGTTTTCTAAGTCTTACATAGGTATGGTCTGTTTCTCAACTGTGAAACCCTAATTAACACATGTAGTCTGTCCTAGGTCAGCCATAGCTACAGACTGAGGCCTTTTCTAAAACAAAACAAAAGAAAACAAAAAAAATAGAAATAATAAAATAAATAAATTAAGAAGCCACATGATATCTTTTCTTTCTTTCAATGATACTCAGAGTTTGAAGCAGTTCACCCATGAGACCTCAGCTCCGGACATTGAGGCTGTTTCCCTAACAAGTATTATGGCTGAACCTGAGGGGTTCTACTGCTGATTTGTGTCCCCCACTTTAAAAAAATAGTTGTTTTCAAAGGCTGCAGGTTCTTAGCTCTGTTCCTTGTTACAGTTGAGTCACAGCCCTGAAAGTTCAGTGGTAGTTAAAGGCACTGAGAAGGGCTTCCTATAGACATCAAAGACCAAGTCTTTGTTATTAAAAAGTTAATCTGGATTCCCCCACACCCTGGCATCCTTAGAATTCCTAGAAAGGAAGGCAGGGACCTGGGCAGAAGGGTGCAAGGCTACTGGTGTTTGTAAGTGGTAACAGAAAGCTTTCTCTTGTTGGTACCCTACCCCAAGTTACACTGTCACTTCTTTTTCCTAGTTGTTGTTTTGTAGGTTTGTATTCTCAACATAGACCCTTTTCCTTCCTAACCTTGGCTGTCCTGAACCTTACTGTCCTTGAACTCAGTGATTTGCCTGTCTTGCTGGGATGAAACTGTGAGCTACCATCCAGAAGGAAGCACCCTGCTGAGGTTAGATTGGGGTCTCTTCCATTTTCCTCTATGAACATGCATATGGCAGGCCTGTTCTTTCTTTTTTACTTTTCCTTTTCTTTTTAAAGATTTATTTATTTATTATATTTAAGTATGCTGTAGCTATCTTCAGACAGTCCAGAAGAGGGTGTCAGATTCTGAAGAATCTAAATCATTCTTATTGTCTGCATATGATGTATATAAACACAGCCTCACATATACTCAAAAAAAAAAAAAAAAGAAAGAAAGATGTGGCTACAGAGAGGGCTCAACAATTAAGAGCATTGTCTCCTCTTCCAGAGAACCTGGGCTCAATTACCAGTATTATATATGGTGGCCCATCTCCAGTTCCAGGGGATCTAATACTCTGTTCTGGAGTCTGTGGGCACAGCATACACATGCAAAACATTCTTACACAATCATTGAGAGAGGAGAGAGAGGGGTTGAGAGAGAGGGGAGGTAATCATACCTCCTGACGAGTTTGAAGACCTGAGCTTCATCACTCACACAAATAAATAAATGCAAAATATTTTTAAAAAATAAACTCTGCCATTGCCCTTTAAAAATTCCTAGAAAACAAGTTTTATAAGCAACAGTTATATTTACTATATCTAAAGTACAGTCATGAGCATATTCTCTAAATAGAAAAAGGCCTGTTAGTCTTAGAAATGGAAAAGACAAACCAAGGAAGGTTTGCAATTACATAATGAGGCAGCTCAGCCCAGCTCTTAGGTTGGAAATAAGACTGGAGAATAGGATACACCTGAAGACAGCCAGCCATTGCTTTTTGTTTTGGAGGCTGAAAGGATACACCTGAAGACAGCCAATGCTGTGTGATGGTGATCTGGTATTTTTTTTTTTAATTTTTAAAAACTTTAACACTTTTTATAAAACCTTTTTCCTGGGTGAAAGAAAGACAGCTACAGTGTACTTATATCTAATATACATTAATAAATAAATAAACATTTCTTAAAAAGGATAAGAAAGAAAGAAAGACCAGGCAGGCCTGCCATCCTTATCTCTATCTGTCTGTATGTCTGTCTGTCTGTCTGATCCCCTGGAACTGGAGATGGGCCACCATATAGTTGCTGGTAGTTGAACCCAGGTTCTCTGGAAGAGGAGACAATGCTGTTAATTTTTGAGCAGTAAAGTGGCCCCACCCATCTTTAAATTTTTAGAAGTATATGTGAGGCTGTGTTTATGTACCTCATATGCAGACCATAAGAGGGATTTAGATTGTCCAGAATCTGACACCGTCTTCTGGAGTGTCTGAAGACTGCTACCATGTACTTATATCTAATAAATAAATAAATAAATAAATAATCATTTTTTAAAAATGATAAGAAAAAAAGAAAGTCCAGGCAGGCCTGCGTTCCTTAACTCTGTCTGTCTGTCTGTCTGTCTGATCCCGGGGAACTGGAGATGGGCCACCATATAGTGGCTGATAGTTGATCCCAGGTTCTCTGGAAGAGGAGACAATGCTGTTAATTGTTGAGCCCTTTCAGTGGCCCCACTCATCTTTAAATTTTTAGAAGTGTATGTGAGGCTGTGTTTATGTACATCATAGGCAGACTATAAGAGGGATTTAGATTCTCCAGAATCTGACACCCTCTTCTGGAGTGTCTGAAGACAGCTACAGTGTACTTATTCTAATAAATAAATAAATAAATAAATAAATAAATAAATAAATAAATAAATGAATAAATAAACTTTTTTTAAAATTGATAAGAAAAAAAGAAATACCAGGCAGGCCTGCCATCCTTATCTCTGTCTGTCTGTCTATCTGTCTTTCTGATTCCCTGGACCTCGAAATGGGCCACCATATAGTTGCTGGTAGTTGATCTCAGGTTCTCTGGAAGAGGAGACAATGCTGTTAATTGTTGAGCCCTTTCAGTGGCCCCACCCACCTTTAAATTTTTGGAAGTAAATGTGAGTCTGTGTTTATGTACATCATATGCAGACCATAAGAGGGATTTAGATTCTCCAGAATCTGACAACCTCTTCTGGAGTGTCTGAAGACCTCTACAGTGTACTTATATCTAATAAATACATAAATAAATAAATAAACATTTTTTCAAAAAGGATAAGAAAGAAAGAACAACCAGGCAGGCCTGCCATCCTTGTCTGTTTGTCTGTCTGTCTGTCTGATCCCCTGAAACTGGAGATGGGCCACCATATTTTTGCTGGTAGTTGATCCCAGGTTCTCTGTAAGAGGAGACAATGCTGTTAATTTTTGAGCCCTTCAGTGGCCCCACCCATCTTTAAATTTTTAGAAGTATATGTGAGGCTTTGTTTATGTACATCATATGCAGACCATAAGAGGGATTTATATTCTCCAGAATCTGACACCCTCTTCTGGAGTATCTGAAGGCAGCTACAGGGTACTTATATCTAATAAATAAATGAATAAATAAATAAATAAATAAATAAACATTTTTTAAAAGGATAAGAAAAAATGAAAGACCAGGCAGACCTGCCATCCTTATCTCTGTCTGTCTGTCTGTCTGTCTGATCTCCTGGAACTGGAGATGAGCCACAATATAGTTGCTGGTAGTTGATCCCAGGTTCTCTGGAAGAGGAGACAATGCTGTTAATTGTTGAGCACTTTCAGTGGCCCCACTCATCTTTAAATTTTTAGAAGTGTATGTGACGCTGTGTTTATGTACAACATAGGCAGACTATAAGAGGGATTTAGATTCTCCAGAATCTGACACCCTCTTCTGGAGTGTCTGAAGACAGCTACAGTGTACTTATGTCTAATAAATAAATAAATAAATAAATAAATAAATAAATAAATAAATATTTTAAAAAAAAATGATAAGAAAAAAAGAAAGACCAGGCAGGGCCTGCCATCCTTTTCTCTGTCTGTCTGTCTGTCTTTCTGATCTCCTGGAACTGGAGATGGGCCACCATATAGTTGCTGGTAGTTGATCCCAGGTTCTCTGGAAGAGGAGACAATGCTGTTAATTGTTGAGCCCTTTCAGTGGCCCCACTCATCTTTAAATTTTTAGAGGTGTATGTGAGGCTGTGTTTATGTAAATCATATGCAGACAATAAGAGGGATTTAGATTCTCCAGAATATGACACCCTCTTCTGTAGTGTCTGAAGATAGCTACAGTGTACTTATATCTAATAAATACATAAATAAATAAATAAATAAATAAACATTTTTTAAAAAGGATAAGAAAGAAAGAAAGACCAGGCAGGCCTTCCATCCTTATCTCTGTCTGTCTGTCTGTCTCTCTGTCTGATCCCCTGGAACTGGAGATGGGCAACCATATAGTTGCTTGTAGTTGATCCCAGGTTCTCTGGAAGAGGAGACAATGCTCTTAATTATTGAGCCATTTCAGTGGCCCCACCCATCTTTAAATTTTTAGAAGTATATGTGAGGCTGTGTTTATGTACATCATATGCAGACCATAAGAGGGATTTAGATTCTCCAGAATCTGACACCCTCTACTGGAGTGTCTGAAGACAGCTACAGTGTACTTATATCTAAAAAATACATAAATAAATAAATAAATAAATAAATAAATAAATAAATAAATAAACATTTTTAAAAATGGATAAGAAAGAAAGAAAGACCAGGCAGGCATGCCATCCTTATCCTTGTCTGTTTCTCTGTCTGTCTGTCTGATCCCCTGGAACTGGAGATGGGCCACCATATAGTTGATGGTAGTTGATCCCAGGTTCTCTGGAGAGGAGATAATGCTGTTAATTGTTGAGCCCTTTCAGTGGTCCCACCCATCTTTAAATTTTTAGAAGTATATGTGAGTCTCTGTTTATGTATATCATATGCAGACCATAACAAGGATTTAGATTCTCCAGAATCTGACACCCTCTACTGGAGTGTCTGAAGACAGCTACAGTGTAATTATATCTAATAAATTCATAAATAAACAAATAAACATTTTTTTAAAAGGATAATAAAGAAAGAGAGACCAGGCAGGCCTGCCATCCTTGTCTGTCTGTCTGTCTGTCTGATCCCCGGAACTGGAGATGGGCCACCATATAATTGCTGGTAGTTGATCCCAGGTTCTCTGGAAGAAGAGACAATGCTGTTAATTGTTGAGCCCTTTCAGTGGCCCCACCCATCTTTAAGTTTTTAGAGGTATATGTGAGGCTGTGTTTATGTACATCATATGCAGATCATAAGAGGGATATAGATTCTCCAGAATCTGAAACCCTCTTCGGGAGTGTTTGAAGACAGCTACCGTGTACTTTTATCTAATAAATACATACATAAATTAATAAACATTTTTAAAAAGGATAAGAAAGAAAGAAAGACCAGGCAGGCCTGCCACCTTGTCTGTCTGACTGTCTGTTTGTCTCTCTATCTGTCAGATCCCCTGGAACTGGAGATGGGCCACCATATAGTTGCTGGTAGTTGATCCCAGGTACTCTGGAAGAGGAGACAATGCTGTTAGTTGTTGAGCCCTTTCAGTAGCCCCACCCATCTTTAAATTTTTAGAAGTATATGTGAGGCTGTGTTTATGTACATCATATGCAGACCATACGAGGGATTTAGATTCTCCAGATTCTGACACCCTCTTCTGGAGTGTCTGAAGACAGCTACATTGTACTTATATCTAATAAATACATAAATAAATAAATAAATATATACATACATAAATAAATAAACATTTTTTAAAAAGGATACGAAAAAAAGAAAGACCAGGCAGGCCTGCCATCCTTATCTCTGTCTGTCTGTCTGTCTGTCTGATCCACTGGAACGAAAGATGGGCCACCATATAGTTGCTCATTGTTGATCCCAGGTTCTCTGGAAGAGGAGTCAATGCTGTTAATTATTGAGCCCTTTCTGGGTCCCCACCCATCTTTAAATTTTTAGAACTATATGTGACTCTGTGTTTATGTACATCATATGCAGACCATAAGAGGGATTTATATTCTCCAGAATCTGACACCCTCTTCTGGAGTGACTGAAGACAACTACAGTGTACTTATATCTAATAAATAAATAAATAAATAAATAAATAAATAAATAAATAAATAAATAAATAAACATTTTTAAAAAAAGGATAAGAAAGAAAGAAAGAAAGACCAGGCAGGCCTGCCATCCTTATCTCTGTCTATCTGTCTGTCTGTCTGATACCCTGGAACTGGAGATGGGCCACCATATAGTTGCTGGTAGTTGATCCAAGGTTCTCCGGAAGAGGAGACAATGCTGTTAATTGTTGAGCCCTTTCAGTGGCCCCACCCATCTTTAAATTTTTAGAAGAATTTGTGAGGCTGTGTTTATGTACATCATATGCAGACCATAAGAGGGATTTAGATTTTTCAGAATCTGACACCCTCTTCTGGAGTGTCTGAAGACAGTTAGAGTGTACTTATATCTAATAAATACATAAATAAATAAATAAACATGTTTTTAAAATGATAAGAAAGAAATAAAAACCAAGCAGGCCTGCCTTCCTTGTCTGTTTGTCTATCTGTCTATCTGATCCCCTGAAACTGGAGATGCGCCACCATATTTTTGCTGGTAGTTGATCCCAGGTTCTCTGGAAGAGGAGACAATGCTGGTATTTGTTGAGCCCTTTAAGTGGCCCCACCCATCTTTAAATTTTTAGAAGTATATGTGAGGCTGTGTTTATATACATCATATGCAGACCATAAGAGGGATTTAGATTCTCCGTAATCTGACACCCTCTTCTGGAGTGTCTGAAGACAGCTACTGTGTACTTATATCTAATAAATACATACATAAATAAATAAATAAACATTTTTTTAAAAGGATAAGAAGGAAAGAAAGACCAGGTAGGCCTGCCATCCTTATCTCTGTCTGTCAGTCTGTCTGTCTGATCCCCTGGAACTAGAGATGGGCCACCATATAGTTGCTGGTAGTTGATCCCAGGTTCTCTGGAAGAGGAGACAATGCTGTTAATTGTTGAGCCCTTTCAGTGGCCCCACCCATCTTTAAATTTTTAGAAGTATATGTGAGGCTGTGTTTATGTACATTGTATGCAGAAAATAAGAGGGATTTAGTTTCTCCAGAAACTGATACCCTCTTCTGGAGTGTCTGAAGACATCTACAGTGTACTTATATCTAATAAATAAATAAATAAATAAATAAATAAAGAAAGAAAGAAAGAAAGAAAGAAAGAAAGCAAGCAAGCAAGCAAGCAAGCAAGCAAGCAAGCAAGAAAGAAAGAAAGAAAGAAAGAAAGAAAGAAAGAAAGAAAGAAAGAAAGAAAGAAAGATGTTTTAAAAAGGATAAGAAAGAATAAAAAACCAGACAGGCCTGCCATTCAAGTCTGTCTGTCTGTCTGTCTGTCTGATCCCCTGGAACTGGAGATGGGCCATTATATAGTTGCTGGTAGTTGATCCCAGGTTCTCTGGAAGAGGAGACAATGCTGTTAATTGTTGAGCCCTTTCAGTGGCCCCACACATCTTTAAATTTTTGGAAGTAATTGTGAGTCTGTGCTTATGTACATCATTTGCAGTCCATAAGAGGGATTTAGATTCTCCAGAATCTGACACCCTCTTCCTCAGTGTCTGAAGACAGGTACAGTGTACTTATATCTAATATACATTAATAAATAAATAAACATTTCTTAAAAAGGATAAGAAAGAAAGAAAGACCAGGCAGGCCTGCCATCCTTATCTCTATCTGTCTGTATGTCTGTCTGTCTGTCTGATCCCCTGGAACTGGAGATGGGCCACCATATAGTTGCTGGTAGTTGAACCCAGGTTCTCTGGAAGAGGAGACAATGCTGTTAATTTTTGAGCAGTAAAGTGGCCCCACCCATCTTAAATTTTTAGAAGTATATGTGAGGCTGTGTTTATGTACCTGTATGCAGACCATAAGAGGGATTTAGATTGTCCAGAATCTGACACCGTCTTCTGGAGTGTCTGAAGACTGCTACCATGTACTTATATCTAATAAATAAATAAATAAATAAATAATCATTTTTTAAAAATGGTAAGAAAAACAGAAAGTCCAGGCAGGCCTGCGTTCCTTAACTCTGTCTGTCTGTCTGTCTGATCCCGGGGAACTGGAGATGGGCCACCATATAGTGGCTGATAGTTGATCCCAGGTTCTCTGGAAGAGGAGACATTGCTGTTAATTGTTGAGCCCTCACCATATTGCAGGTCCTACAAGTATGAATTTTTCAGTGTTTCTCACCATATTCCAGGTACTACTGCGTGATTTTCTCATTTTTCGACTTTTTCAGGGCTTCTCACCATATTGCAAGTCCTACAAGTGTGAATTTCTTATTTTTGGACTTTTTTAGGGTTTCTCACCATATTCCAGCTCCTACAGTGTGTTTTTGTCATTTTTTGTCTTTTTCACGGTTTCTCATCTTATTCCAAGTCCTATATTGTGATTTTCTCATTTTTTGCCTTTTGCAGGGTTTCTCACCATATTGCAGGTTTGATTTTCTTATTTTTCGATCTTTCAGGGTTTCTCACCATATTCCAGGTCCTACAGTGTGATTTTCTCATTTTTAGACTTTTTCAGGGTTTCTCACCATATTGGAGGTTCTACAAGTGTGATTTTCTTATTTTTCAACTTTTTCAGGGTTTCTCACCATATTGGAGGTTCTACAAGTGTGATTTTCTTATTTTTCGACTTTTTCAGGGTTTACTCACCATATTCCAGCTTCTACAGTGTATTTTTCTCTTTTTTTGACTTTTTCACGGTTTCTCATCATATTCTAAATCCTACAGTGTGAATTTCTCATTTTTGGAATTTTTCAGGGGTTTCTCACCATATTGCAGGTACTACAAGTTTGATTTTCTTATTTTTCGACTGTTTCAGTGTTTCTCACCATATTGCAGGTCCAACTGTGTGATTTTCTCATTTTGAGACTTTTTCAATGTTTCTCACCATATTCCAGCTACTACAGTCTGATTTTCTCATTTTTGACTTTTTCAGGGTTTCTCATCATATTCCAAGTCCTAGAGTGTGATTTTTCCAATTTTTCGACTTTTTCAGAGTTTCTCACCATATTCCAGGTTCCACAGTGTGATTTTCTCATTTTTTGACTTTTTCAGGATTGCTCACCATATTCCATCTTCTACATTGTGATTTTCTCATTTTTCAACTTTTTCAGGGTTTCTCATCTTATTCCAAGTCCTACAGTGAAATTTTCTCATTTTCTGACTTTTTCAGGTTGTCTCATCTTATTCCAAGTCCTACAGTGTGATTTTCTCATTTTTCGACTTTTTCAGGGTTTCTCACCATATTGCAGGTCCTACACGTGTGAATTTCTTATTTTTGGACTTTTTCAGGGTTTCTCACCATATTCCAGGTACTACAGTGTGATTTTCTCATTTTAAGACTTTTTCATGGTCTCTCACAATATTGCATGTCCTACAAGTGTGTATATCTTATTTTTCTACTTTTTAACGGTTTCTCTCCATATTCCATCTCCTACCGTGTACTTTTGTCATTTTTTGTCTTTTTCACGGTTTCTTATTTTATTCCAAGTCCTACAGTGTGATTTTCTCATTTTTTGACTTTTTCAGGGTTTCTCATCATATTCCAAGTCCTACAGTGTGATTTTCTCATTTTTTGACTTTTTCAGGGTTTCTCATCTTATTCCAAGTCCTAGAGTGTGATTTTTCTAATTTTTCAACTTTTTCAGATTTTATCACCATATTCCTTTTACTACAGTTTGATTTTCCTCATTTTTGACTTTTTCAAGGTTTCTCACCATATTCCATGTCCTAAAGTGTGATTTTCTCATTTTAAGACTTTTTCAGGGTTTCTCACCATATTCCAGGTACTACAGTGTGATTTTCTTATTTTACACTTTTTCAGTGTTTCTGACCAAATTTCAGGACCTACTGCGTGATTTTCTCATTTTTCGACTTTTTCAGGGTTTCTCACCATATTTCAGGTCCTACACTGTGATTTTCTCATTTTTCGACTTTTTCAGGGTTTTTCACCATATTGGAGGTCCTACAAGTGTGGTTTTCTTATTTTTCGACTCTTTCAGGGTTTCTCATCATATTCCAGCTCCTACAGTGTATTATTCTCATTTTTTGACTTTTTCACGGTTTCTCATCATATTCCAAATCCTACAGTGTGATTTTCTCATTTTTGGAATTTTTCAGGGTTTCTCACCATATTGCAGGTACTACAAGTTTGATTTTCTTATTTTTCGACTGTGTCAGTGTTTCTCACCATACTGCAGATCCTATTGTGTGATTTTTCTCATTTTTCGTCTTTTTCAGGGTTTCTCATCATATTCCAAGCCCTACAGTCTGATTTTTCTAATTTTTTGACTTTTTCAGAGTTTCTCAACATATTCCAGGTTCTACAGTGTGATTTTTCTAATTTTTTGAATTTTTCAGGGTTGCTCACCATACTCGATCTTCTACAGTGTGATTTTCTCATTTTTTGACTGTTTCAGGGTTTCTCACTATATTGCAGGTCGTACAAGTGTGAATTTCTTATTTTTGGACTTTTTCAGGGTTTCTCATCATATTCCAAGTCCTATACTGTAATCGCATTTTTCGAATTTTTCAGGGATTCTCAGCATATTCCGGGTCCTACAGTTTGATTTTCTAATTTTTCATGTTTTTCAGGGTTTCTCACCATATCCCAAGTCCTACAGTGTGATTTTCTAATATTAAGACTTTTTCAGGGTCTCTCACCATATTGCATATCCTATAAGTGTGTATTTCTTATTTTTGAACTTTTTTAGGGTTTCTCACAATATTCCAGCTCCTACAGTGTGTTTTTGTCATTTTTTTTTCTTTTTCACGGTTTCTCATCTTATTCCAAGTCCTACAGTGTGATTTTCTCATTTTTCGACTTTTTCAGGGTTTCTCACATTATTGCAGGTCCTACAAGTGTGAATTTCTTATTTTTGGACTTTTTCAGGGTTTCTCACCATATTCCAGCTCCTACAGTGTGTTTTTGTCATTTTTTGTCTTTTTCACGGTTTCTCATCTTATTCCAAGTCCTATATTGTGATTTTCTCATTTTTTGACTTCTTCAGGGTTTCTCACCATATTGCAGGTACTTCAAGTTTGATTTTCTTATTTTTTGATCTTTCAGGGTTTCTCACCATATTCCAGGTCCTACTGTTTGATTTTCTCATTTTTAGACTTTTTCAGGGTTTCTCACCTTATTCCAGGTACTACAGTGTGATTTTCTCATTTTTTGACTTTTTCAGGGTTTCTCATCATATTCCAAGTCCTAGAGTGTGATTTTCACTTTTTTCGACTTTTTCAGTGTTTCTCACCATATTCCAGGTCCTACCGTGTGATTTTCTCATTTTAAGACTTTTTCAGGGTTTCTCAACATATTCCAACTCCTTCAGTGTATTTTTCTCATTTTTCGACTTTTTTAGGGTTTCTCATCTTATTCCAAGTCCTACAGTGTGATTTTCTCATTTTAAGACTTTTTCAGGGTTTCTCAACATATTCCAGGTCCTACAGTGTGATTTTCTCATTTTTCGACTTTTTCAGGGTTTCTCACCATATTGGAGGTTCTACAAGTGTGATTTTCTTATTTTTCGACTTTTTCAGGGTTTACTCACCATATTCCAGCTTCTACAGTGTATTTTAATCATTTTTTGACTTTTTCACGGTTTCTCATCATAT
Source organism: Mus caroli (assembly GCF_978045245.1). Classification (NCBI taxonomy): domain Eukaryota; kingdom Metazoa; phylum Chordata; class Mammalia; order Rodentia; family Muridae; genus Mus; species Mus caroli. The sequence continues at coordinate 7,828,673 of NW_028227278.1, forward strand.
TCTAAATCCTACAGTTTGATTTTCTCATTTTTGGAATTTTTTAGGGTTTCTCACCATATTGCAGGTACTACAAGTTTGATTTTCTTATTTTTCGACTGTTTCAGTGTTTCTCACCATATTGCAGGTCCAACTGTGATTTTCTCATTTTGAGACTTTTTCAATGTTTCTCACCATATTCCAGCTACTACAGTCTGATTTTCTCATTTTTGACTTTTTCAGGGTTTCTCATCATATTCCAAGTCCTCGAGTGTGATTTTTCCAATTTTTCGCCTTTTTCAGAGTTTTTCACCATATTCCAGGTTCCACAGTGTGATTTTCTCATTTTTTGACTTTTTCAGGATTGCTCACCATATTCCATCTTCTACATTGTGATTTTCTCATTTTTCAACTTTTTCAGGGTTTCTCATCTTATTCCAAGTCCTACAGTGAAATTTTCTCATTTTTTGACTTTTTCAGGGTGTCTCATCTTATTCCAAGTCCTACAGTGTGATTTTCTCATTTTTCGACTTTTTCAGGGTTTCTCACCATATTGCAGGTCCTACAAGTTTGATTTCTTATTTTTCGACTGTTTCAGTGTTTCTCACCATATTGCAGGTCCAACTGTGTGATTTTCTCATTTTGAGACTTTTTCAATGTTTCTCACCATATTCCAGCTACTACAGTCTGATTTTCTCATTTTTGACTTTTTCAGGGTTTCTCATCATATTCCAAGTCCTAGAGTGTGATTTTTCCAATTTTTCGCCTTTTTCAGAGTTTCTCACCATATTCCAGGTTCCACAGTGTGATTTTCTCATTTTTTGACTTTTTCAGGATTGCTCACCATATTCCATCTTCTACATTGTGATTTTCTCATTTTTTAACTTTTTCAGGGTTTCTCATCTTATTCCAAGTCCTACAGTGTGATTTTCTCATTTTTCGACTTTTTCAAGGTTTCTCACCATATTGCAGGTCCTACACGTGTGAATTTCTTATTTTTGGACTTTTTCAGGGTTTCTCACCATATTCCAGGTACTACAGTGTGATTTTCTCATTTTAAGAGTTTTTCAGGGTCTCTCACCATATTGCATGTCCTACAAGTGTGTATATCTTATTTTTCTACTTTTTAACGGTTCTCTCCATATTTCATCTCCTACCTTGTACTTTTGTCATTTTTTGTCTTTTTCACGGTTTCTCATTTTATTCCAAGTCCTACAGTGTGATTTTCTCATTTTTTGACTTTTTCAGGGTTTCTCACCATATTGCAGGTCCTACAAGTGTGAATTTCTTATTTTTCGACATTTTCAGAGTTTCTCACCATATTCCAGGTCCTACAGTGTGATTTTCTCATTTTAAGACTTTTTCAGTGTTTCTCACCATATTCCAGGTACTACTGCGTGATTTTCTCATTTTTCGACTTTTTCAGGGTTTCTCACCATATTGCAAGTCCTACAAGTGTGAATTTCTTATTTTTGGACTTTTTTAGGGTTTCTCAACATATTCCAGCTCCTACAGTGTGTTTTTGTCATTTTTAGACTTTTTCAGGGTTGCTCAACATATTCCAGGTACTACAGTGTGATTTTCTCATTTTTTTGACTTTTTCAGGGTTTCTCATCATATTCCAAGTCCTAGAGTGTGATTTTCTCTTTTTTCGACTTTTCAGAGTTTCTCACCATATTCCAGGTCCTACAGTGTGATTTTCTCATTTTTTGACTTTTTCAGGATTGCTCACCATATTCCATCTTCTACATTGTGATTTTCTCATTTTTCAACTTTTTCAGGGTTTCTCATCTTATTCCAAGTGCTACAGTGAAATTTTCTCATTTTTTGACTTTTTCATGATGTCTCATCTTATTCCAAGTCCTACAGTGTGATTTTCTCATTTTTCGACTTTTTCAGGGTTTCTCACCATATTGCAAGTCCTACAAGTGTGAATTTCTTATTTTTGGACTTTTTTTAGGGTTTCTCACCATATTCCAGCTCCTACAGTGTGTTTTTGTCATTTTTTGTCTTTTTCACGGTTTCTCATCTTATTCCAAGTCCTATATTGTGATTTTCTCATTTTTTGACTTTTTCAGGTTTTCTCACCATATTGCAGGTACTACTAGTTTGATTTTCTTATTTTTCGAGCTTTCAGGGTTTCTCACCATATTCCAGGTCCTACTGTTTGATTTTCTCATTTTTAAACTTTTTCAGGGTTTCTCACCATATTCCAGGTACTATAGTGTGATTTTCTCATTTTTTGACTTTTTCAGGGTTTCTCATCATATTCCAAGTCCTAGAGTGTGATTTTCTCTTTTTTCGACTTTTTCAGAGTTTCTCACCATATTCCAGGTCCTACCGTGTGATTTTCTCATTTTAAGACTTTTTCAGGGTTTCTCAACATATTCCAACTCCTTCAATGTATTTTTCTCATTTTCGACTTTTTTAGGGTTTCTCATCTTATTCCAAGTCCTAAAGTGTGATTTTCTCATTTTAAGACTTTTCAGGGTTTCTCAACATATTCCAGGTCCTACAGTGTGATTTTCTCATTTTTCGACTTTTTCAGGGTTTCTCACCATATTGGAGGTTCTACAAGTGTGATTTTCTCATTTTTCGACTTTTTCAGGGTTTACTCACCATATTCCAGCTTCTACAGTGTATTTTTCTCATTTTTTGACTTTTTTCACGGTTTCTCATCATATTCTAAATCCTACAGTGTGATTTTCTCATTTTTGGAATTTTTTAGGGTTTCTCACCATATTGCAGGAACTACAAGTTTGATTTTCTTATTTTTCGACTGTTTCAGTGTTTCTCACCATATTGCAGGTCCAACTGTGTGATTTTCTCATTTTGAGACTTTTTCAATGTTTCTCACCATATTCCAGCTACTACAGTCTGATTTTCTCATTTTTGACTTTTTCAGGGTTTCTCATCATATTCCAAGTCCTAGAGTGTGATTTTTCCAATTTTTCGCCTTTTTCAGAGTTTCTCACCATATTCCAGGTTCCACAGTGTGATTTTCTCATTTTTTTACTTTTTCAGGATTGCTCACCGTATTCCATCTTCTACATTGTGATTTTCTCATTTTTCAACTTTTTCAGGGTTTCTCATCTTATTCCAAGTCCTATAGTGTGATTTTCTCATTTTTCGACTTTTTCAGGGTTTCTCACCATATTGCAGGTCCTACACGTGTGAATTTCTTATTTTTGGACTTTTTCAGGGTTTCTCACCATATTCCAGGTACTACAGTGTGATTTTCTCATTTTAAGAGTTTTTCAGGGTCTCTCACCATATTGCATGTCCTACAAGTGTGTATATCTTATTTTTCTACTTTTTAACGGTTTCTCTCCATATTCCATCTCCTACCGTGTACTTTGTCATTTTTTGTCTTTTTCACGGTTTCTCATTTTATTCCAAGTCCTACAGTGTGATTTTCTCATTTTTTGACTTTTTCAGGGTTTCTTACCATATTGCAGGTCCTACAAGTGTGAATTTCTTATTTTTCGACATTTTCAGAGTTTCTCACCATATTATAGGTCCTACAGTGTGATTTTCTCATTTTAAGACTTTTTCAGTGTTTCTCACCATATTCCAGGTACTACTGCGTGATTTTCTCATTTTTCGACTTTTTCAGGGTTTTCTCACCATATTGCAAGTCCTACAAGTGTGAATTTCTTATTTTTGGACTTTTTTAGGGTTTCTCAACATATTCCAGCTCCTACAGTGTGTTTTTGTCATTTATAGACTTTTTCAGGGTTGCTCACCATATTCCAGGTACTACAGTGTGATTTTCTCATTTTTTTGACTTTTTCAGGGTTTCTCATCATATTCCAAGTCCTAGAGTGTGATTTTCTCTTTTTTCGACTTTTTCAGAGTTTCTCACCATATTCCAGGTCCTACAGTGTGATTTTCTCATTTTTTGACTTTTTCAGGATTGCTCACCATATTCCATCTTCTACATTGTGATTTTCTCATTTTTCAACTTTTTCAGGGTTTCTCATCTTATTCCAAGTCCTACAGTGAAATTTTCTCATTTTCTGACTTTTTCATGGTGTCTCATCTTATTCCAAGTCCTACAGTGTGATGTTCTCATTTTTCGACTTTTTCAGGGTTTCTCACCATATTGCAAGTCCTACAAGTGTGAATTTCTTATTTTTGGACTTTTTTAGGGTTTCTCACCATATTCCAGCTCCTACAGTGTGTTTTTGTCATTTTTTTGTCTTTTTCACGGTTTCTCATCTTATTCCAAGTCCTATATTGTGATTTTCTCATTTTTTGCCTTTTGCAGGGTTTCTCACCATATTGCAGGTACTACAAGTTTGATTTTCTTATTTTTCGAGCTTTCAGGGTTTCTCACCATATTCCAGGTCCTACAGTGTGATTTTCTCATTTTTTGACTTTTTCAGGGTTTCTCACCATTTTGGAGGTTCTACAAGTGTGATTTTCTTATTTTTCGACTTTTTCAGGGTTTACTCACCATATTCCAGCTTCTACAGTGTATTCTTCTCATTTTTTGACTTTTTCACGGTTTCTCATCATATTCTAAATCCTACAGTGTGATTTTCTCATTTTTGGAATTTTTCAGGGTTTCTCACCATATTGCAGGTACTACAAGTTTGATTTTCTTATTTTTCGACTGTTTCAGTGTTTCTCACCATATTGCAGGTCCAACTGTGTGATTTTCTCATTTTGAGACTTTTTCAATGTTTCTCACCATATTCCAGCTACTATAGTCTGATTTTCTCATTTTTGACTTTTTCAGGGTTTCTCATCATATTCCAAGTCCTAGAGTGTGATTTATCCAATTTTTCGCCTTTTTCAGAGTTTCTCACCATATTCCAGGTTCCACAGTGTGATTTTCTCATTTTTTGACTTTTTCAGGTTTTCCCATCATATTCCAAATCCTACAGTGTGATTTTCTTTTTTTCCGACTTTTAAAGGGTTTCTTACCATATTCCATGTCCTAGTCTGTAATTTTCTCATTTTTCGACTTTTTCAGGGTTTCTCACCATATAGGAGGTCTTACTTGTGTGATTATCTTATTCTTCGACTTTTTCAGGTTTTCTCACCACATTCCATCTTCTACATTGTGATTTTCTCATTTTTCACCTTTTTCAGCTTTTCTTATCCTATTCCAAGTCCTACAGTGAAATTTTCTCATTTTTTTGACTTTTTCAGGGTGTCTCATCTTATTTCAAGTCCTACAGTGTGATTTTCTCATTTTTCGACTTTTTCAGGGTTTCTCACCATATTGCAGGTCCTACACGTGTGAATTTCTTATTTTTGGACTTTTTCAGGGTTTCTCACCATATTCCAGGTACTAAAGTGTGATTATCTCATTTAAGACTTTTTCAGGGTCTCTCACCATATTTTATGTCCTACAAGTGTGTATATCTTATTTTTCTACTTTTTAACGGTTTCTTTCCATATTCCATCTCCTACCGTGTACTTTTGTCATTTTTTGTCTTTTTCACGGTTTCTCAATTTATTCCAAGTCCTACAGTGTGATTTTCTCATTTTTTGACTTTTTCAGGGTTTCTCACCATATTGCAGGTCCTACAAGTGTGAATTTCTTATTTTTCGACATTTTCAGAGTTTCTCACCATATTCCAGGTCGTACAGTGTGATTTTTCTCATTTTAAGACTTTTTCAGTGTTTCTCACCATATTCCAGGTACTACTGCGTGATTTTCTCATTTTTCGACTTTTTCAGGGTTTCTCACCATATTGCAAGTCCTACAAGTGTGAATTTCTTATTTTTGGACTTTTTTAGGGTTTCTCACCATATTCCAGCTCCTACAGTGTGTTTTTGTCATTTATAGACTTTTTCAGGGTTGCTCACCATATTCCAGGTACTACAGTGTGATTTTCTCATTTTTTTGACTTTTTCAGGGTTTCTCATCATATTCCAAGTCCTAGAGTGTGATTTTCTCTTTTTTCGACTTTTTCAGAGTTTCTCACCATATTCCAGATCCTACAGTGTGATTTTCTCATTTTTTGACTTTTTCAGGATTGCTCACCATATTCCATCTTCTACATTGTGATTTTCTCATTTTTCAACTTTTTCAGGGTTTCTCATCTTATTCCAAGTCCTACAGTGAAATTTTCTCATTTTTTGACTTTTTCATGGTGTCTCATCTTATTCCAAGTCCTACAGTGTGATTTTCTCATTTTTCGACTTTTTCAGGGTTTCTCACCATATTGCAAGTCCTACAAGTGTGAATTTTTTATTTTTAAACTTTTTAGGTTTTCTCACCATATTCCAGCTCCTACAGTGTGTTTTTGTCATTTTTTGTCTTTTTCACGGTTTCTCATCTTATTCCAAGTCCTATATTGTGATTTTCTCATTTTTTGCCTTTTGCAGGGTTTCTCACCATATTGCAGGTCCTACAGTGTGATTTTCTCATTTTTTGACTTTTTCAGGGTTTCTCACCATATTGGATGTTCTACAAGTGTGATTTTCTTATTTTTCGACTTTTTCAGGGTTTCTCACCATATTGGAGTTCTACAAGTGTGATTTTCTTATTTTTCGACTTTTTCAGGGTTTACTCACCATATTGTAGCTTCTACAGTGTATTTTTCTCATTTTTTGACTTTTTCACGGTTTCTCATCATATTCTAAATCCTACAGTGTGATTTTCTCATTTTTGGAATTTTTCAGGGTTTCTCACCATATTGCAGGACTACAAGTTTGATTTTCTTATTTTTCGACTGTTTCAGTGTTTCTCACGATATTGCAGGTCCAACTGTGTGATTTTCTCATTTTGAGACTTTTTCAATGTTTCTCACCATATTCCAGCTACTACAGTCTGATTTTCTCATTTTTGACTTTTTCAGGGTTTCTCATCATATTCCAAGTCTAGAGTGTGATTTTTCCAATTTTTCGCCTTTTTCAGAGTTTCTCACCATATTCCAGGTTCCACAGTGTGATTTTCTCATTTTTGACTTTTTCAGGTTTTCCCATCATATTCCAAATCCTACAGTGCGATTTTCTCTTTTTCCGACTTTTAAAGGGTTTCTTACCATATTCCATGTCCTAGTCTGTAATTTTCTCATTTTTCGACTTTTTAGGTTTTCTCACCATATAGGAGGTCTTACTTGTGTGATTATCTTATTCTTCGACTTTTTCAGGTTTTCTCACCACATTCCAACTCCTACAGTATATTTTTCTCATTTTGACTTTTTCATGGTTTCTCATCATATTCCAAATCCTACAGTGTGATTTTTTCATTTTTCGACTTTTTCAGGGTTTCTTACCATATTGCAGGTACTTCAAGTTTGATTTTCTTATATTTCGACTGTTCACGGTTTCTCACCATATTTCAGGTCCTACTGTGTGTTTTTCTCATTTTTCGACTTTTTCAGGGTTTCTCACCATATTGGAGGTCCTACAATTGTGATTTTCTAATTTTTTAACCTTTTCAGGGTATCTCTCCATATTCCAGCTCCTACAGTGTATTTTTCTCATTTTTTTATTTTTTCACGGTTTCTCATCATATTCTAAATCCTACAGTGTGATTTTCTCATTTTTGGAATTTTTCAGGGTTTCTCACCATATTGCAGGTACTACAAGTTTGATTTTCTTATTTTTCGACTGTTTCAGTGTTTCTCACCATATTGCAGGTCCAACTGTGTGATTTTCTCATTTTGAGACTTTTTCAATGTTTCTCACCATATTCCAGCTACTACAGTCTGATTTTCTCATTTTTGACTTTTTCAGGGTTTCTCATCATATTCCAAGTCCTAGAGTGTGATTTTTCCAATTTTTCGCCTTTTTCAGAGTTTCTCACCATATTCCAGGTTCCACAGTGTGATTTTCTCATTTTTTGACTTTTTCAGGTTTTCCCATCATATTCCAAATCCTACAGTGTGATTTTCTTTTTTTCCGACTTTTAAAGGGTTTCTTACCATATTCCATGTCCTAGTCTGTAATTTTCTCATTTTTCGACTTTGTCAGGTTTCTCACCATATAGGAGGTCTTACTTGTGTGATTATCTTATTCTTCGACTTTTTCAGGTTTTCTCACCACATTCCATCTTCTACATTGTGATTTTCTCATTTTTCAACTTTTTCAGGGTTTCTCATCCTATTCCAAGTCCTACAGTGAAATTTTCTCATTTTTTGACTTTTTCAGGGTGTCTCATCTTATTCCAAGTCCTACAGTGTGATTTTCTCATGTTTCGACTTTTTCAGGGTTTCTCACCATATTGCAGGTCCTACACGTGTGAATTTCTTATTTTTGGACTTTTTCAGGGTTTCTCACCATATTCCAGGTACTACAGTGTGATTATCTTATTTTAAGACTTTTTCAGGGTCTCTCACCATATTGCATGTCCTACAAGTGTGTATATCTTATTTTTCTACTTTTTAACGGCTTCTCTCCATATTCCATCTCCTAAAGTGTACTTTTGTCATTTTTTGTCTTTTTCACGGTTTCTCATTTTATTCCAAGTCCTACAGTGTGATTTTCTCATTTTTTCACTTTTTCAGGGTTTCTCACCATATTGCAGGTCCTACAAGTGTGAATTTCTTATTTTTCGACATTTTCAGAGTTTCCCACCATATTCCAGGTCCTACAGTGTGATTTTCTCATTTTAAGACTTTTTCAGTGTTTCTCACCATATTC
>NW_028227278.1:7837355-7952581 GCF_978045245.1 Mus caroli
GTGAGAAACTCTGAAAATGTCGAAAAATAAGAAATTCACACTTGTAGGACCTGCAATATGGTGAGAAACCCTGAAAAAGTCAAAAAATGAGAAAATCACACTGTAGGACTTGGAATAAAATGAGAAACCGTGAAAAAGACAAAAAATGACAAAAGTACAAGGTAGGAGATGAAATATGGAGAGAAACCGTTAAAAAGTAGAAAAATAAGATATACACACTTGTAGGACATGCAATATGGTGAGAGACCCTGAAAAACTCTTAAAATGAGAAAATCACACTGTAGTACCTGGAATATGGTGAGAAACCCTGAAAAAGTCCAAAAATAAGAAATTCACACGTGTAGGACCTGCAATATGGTGAGAAACCTTGAAAAAGTCGAAAAATGAGAAAATCACACTGTAGGACTTGGAATAAGATGAGAAACCCTGAAAAAGTTAAAAAATGAGAAAATCACAATGTAGAAGATGGAATATGGTGAGCAATCCTGAAAAAGTCAAAAAATGAGAAAATCACACTGTGGAACCTGGAATATGGTGAGAAACTCTGAAAAAGGCGAAAAATTGGAAAAATCACACTCTAGGACTTGGAATATGATGAGAAACCCTGAAAAAGTCAAAAATGAGAAAATCAGACTGTAGTAGCTGGAATATGGTGAGAAACATTGAAAAAGTCTCAAAATGAGAAAATCACACAGTTGGACCTGCAATATGGTGAGAAACACTGAAACAGTCGAAAAATAAGAAAATCAAACTTGTAGGACCTGCAATATGGTGAGAAACCCTGAAAAAGTCGAAAAATGAGAAAATCACACTGTAGGACTTGGAATAAGATGAGACACCCTGAAAAAGTCAAAAAATGAGAAAATTTCACTGTAGGACTTGGAATAAGATGAGAAACCCTGAAAAAGTTGAAAAATGAGAAAATCACAATGTAGAAGATGGAATATGGTGAGCAATCCTGAAAAAGTCAAAAAATGAGAAAATCACACTGTGGAACCTGGAATATGGTGAGAAACTCTGAAAAAGGCGAAAAATTGGAAAAATCACACTCGAGGACTTGGAATATGATGAGAAACCCTGAAAAAGTCAAAAATGAGAAAATCAGACTGTAGTAGCTGGAATATGGTGAGAAACATTGAAAAAGTCTCAAAATGAGAAAATCACAGTTGGACCTGCAATATGGTGAGAAACACTGAAACAGTCGAAAAATAAGAAAATCAAACTTGTAGTACCTGCAATATGGTGAGAAACCCTAAAAAATTCCAAAAATGAGAAAATCAAACTGTAGGATTTAGAATATGATGAGAAACCGTGAAAAAGTCAAAAAATGATTAAAATACACTGTAGAAGCTGGAATATGGTGAGTAAACCCTGAAAAAGTCGAAAAATAAGAAAATCACACTTGTAGAACCTCCAATATGGTGAGAAACCCTGAAAAAGTCGAAAAATGAGAAAATCACACTGTAGGACCTGGAATATGTTGAGAAACCCTGAAAAAGTCTTAAAATGAGAAAATCACACTGTAGGACTTGGAATAAGATGAGAAACCCTAAAAAAGTCGAAAAATGAGAAAAATACACTGAAGGAGTTGGAATATGTTGAGAAACCCTGAAAAAGTCTTAAAATGAGAAAATCACACGGTAGGACCTGGAATATGGTGAGAAACACTGAAAAAGTCGAAAAAAGTGAAAATCACACTCTAGGACTTGGAATATGATGAGAAACCCTGAAAAAGTCAAAAAATGAGAAAATCACACTGTAGTACCTGGAATAAGGTGAGAAACCCTGAAAAAGTCTAAAAATGAGAAAATCAAACAGTAGGACCTGGAATATGGTGAGAAACCCTGAAAGATCAAAAAATAAGAAAATCAAACTTGAAGTACCTGCAATATGGTGAGAAACCCTGAAGAAGTCAAAAAATGAGAAAATCACAATATAGGACTTGGAATAAGATGAGAAACCGTGAAAAAGACAAAAAATGACAAAAACACACTGTAGGAGCTGGAATATGGTGAGAAACCCTGAAAAAGTCCAAAAATAAGAAATTCACACTTGTAGGACCTGCAATAATGTGAGAAACCCTGAAAAAGTCGAAAAATGAGAAAATCACACTGTAGGACTTGGAATAAGATGAGAAACCGTGAAAAAGAAAAAAAAATGACAAAAACACACTGTAGGAGCTGGAATATTGTGAGAAACCCTGAAAAAGTTCAAAAATAAGAAATACACACTTATAGGATATGCAATATGGTGAGAGACCCTGAAAAAGTCTTAATATTAGAAAATCACACTGTAGGACTTGGGATATGGTGAGAAACCCTGAAAAACATGAAAAATTAGAAAATCAAACTGTAGGACCCGGAATATGCTGAGAATCCCTGAAAAATTCGAAAAATGCGATTACAGTATAGGACTTGGAATATGATGAGAAACCCTGAAAAAGTCCAAAAATAAGAAATTCACACTTGTACGACCTGCAATATAGTGAGAAACCCTGAAACAGTCAAAAAATGAGAAAATCACACTGTAGAAGATCGAGTATGGTGAGCAACCCTGAAAAATTCAAAAAATTAGAAAAATCACACTGTAGAACCTGGAATATGTTGAGAAACTCTGAAAAAGTCAAAAAATTAGAAAAATCAGACTGTAGGGCTTGGAATATGATGAGAAACCCTGAAAAAGACGAAAAATGAGAAAAATCACACAATAGGATCTGCAGTATGGTGAGAAACACTGACACAGTCGAAAAATAAGAAAATCAAACTTGTAGTACCTGCAATATGGTGAGAAACCCTGAAAAATTCCAAAAATGAGAAAATCACACTGTAGGATTTGGAATATGATGAGAAACCGTGAAAAAGTCAAAAAATGAGAATAATACACTGTAGGAGCTGGAATATGATGAGAAACCCTGAAAGAGTCGAAAAATAAGAAAACCACACTTGTAGGACCTCCAATATGGTGAAAAACCCTGAAAAAGTCGAAAAATGAGAAAATCACAGTGTAGGACCTGAAATATGGTGAGAAACCCTGAAAAAGTCGAAAAATGAGAAAATCACGCAGTAGGTCCTGAAATTTGGTCAGAAACACTGAAAAAGTGTAAAATAAGAAAATCACACTGTAGTACCTGGAATATGGTGAGAAACCCTGAAAAAGTCTTAAAATGAGAAAATCACACTTTAGGACATGGAATATGGTGAGAAACCTTGAAAAAGTCAAAAATGAGGAAAATCAAACTGTAGTAAAAGGAATATGGTGATAAAATCTGAAAAAGTTGAAAAATTAGAAAAATCACACTCTAGGACTTGGAATAAGATGAGAAACCCTGAAAAAGTCAAAAAATGAGAAAATCACACTGTAGGACTTGGAATATGATGAGAAACCCTGAAAAAGTCAAAAAATGAGAAAATCACACTGTAGGACTTGGAATAAAATAAGAAACCGTGAAAAAGACAAAAAATGACAAAAGTACACGGTAGGAGATGGAATATGGAGAGAAACCGTTAAAAAGTAGAAAAATAAGATATACACACTGGTAGGACATGCAATATTGTGAGAGACCATGAAAAAGTCTTAAAATGAGAAAATCACACTGTAGTACCTGGAATATGGTGAGAAACCCTGAAAAAGTCCAAAAATAAGAAATTCACACGTGTAGGACCTGCAATATGGTGAGAAGCCCTGAAAAAGTCGAAAAATGAGAAAATCACACTGTAGGACTTGGAATAAGATGAGACAACCTGAAAAAGTCAGAAAATGAGAAAATTTCACTGTAGGACTTGGAATAAGATGAGAAACCCTGAAAAAGTTGAAAAATGAGAAAATCACAATGTAGAAGATGGAATATGGTGAGCAATCCTGAAAAAGTCAAAAAATGAGAAAATCACACTGTGGAACCTGGAATATGGTGAGAAACTCTGAAAAAGTCGAAAAATTGGAAAAATCACACTCTAGGACTTGGAATATGATGAGAAACCCTGAAAAAGTCAAAAATGAGAAAATCAGACTGTAGTAGCTGGAATATGGTGAGAAACATTGAAAAAGTCTCAAAATGAGAAAATCACACAGTTGGACCTGCAATATGGTGAGAAACACTGAAACAGTCGAAAAATAAGAAAATCAAACTTGTAGTACCTGCAATATGGTGAGAAACCCCTGAAAAATTCCAAAAATGAGAAATTCACACTGTAGGATTTAGAATATGATGAGAAACCGTGAAAAAGTCAAAAAAAGAGAAAAATACACTGTAGAAGCTGGAATATGGTGAGTAAACCCTGAAAAAGTCGAAAAATAAGAAAATCACACTTGTAGAACCTCCAATATGGTGAGAAACCCTGAAAAAGTTGAAAAATAAGAAAATCACACTTGTAGAACCTCCAATATGGTGAGAAACCCTGAAAAAGTCTAAAAATGAGAAAATCACACTGTAGGACCTGGAATATGGTGAGAAACCCTGAAAGATCGAAAAATAAGAAAATCAAACCTGCAATATGGTGAGAAACCCTGCAAAAGGCAAAAAATGAGAAAATCACAATATAGGACTTGGAATAAGATGAGAAACCGTGAAAAAGACAAAAAATGACAAAAACACACTGTAGGAGCTGGAATATGGTGAGAAACCCTAAAAAAGTCCAAAAATAAGAAATTCACACTTGTAGGACTTGCAATATGGTGAGAAACCCTGAAAAAGTCGAAAAATGAGAAAATCACGCAGTAGTACCAGGAATATGGTGAGAAACACTGAAAAATTCATACTTGTAGGACCTGCAATATGGTGAGGGCTCAACAATTAACAGCAATGTCTCCTCTTCCAGAGAACCTGGGATCAACTATCAGCCACTATATGGTGGCCCATCTCCAGTTCCCCGGGATCAGACAGACAGACAGACAGAGTTAAGGAACGCAGGCCTGCCTGGACTTTCTGTTTTTCTTACCATTTTTAAAAAATGATTATTTATTTATTTATTTATTTATTAGATATAAGTACATGGTAGCAGTCTTCAGACACTCCAGAAGACGGTGTCAGATTCTGGACAATCTAAATCCCTCTTATGGTCTGCATACAGGTACATAAACACAGCCTCACATATACTTCTAAAAATTTAAGATGGGTGGGGCCACTTTACTGCTCAAAAATTAACAGCATTGTCTCCTCTTCCAGAGAACCTGGGTTCAACTACCAGCAACTATATGGTGGCCCATCTCCAGTTCCAGGGGATCAGACAGACAGACAGACATACAGACAGATAGAGATAAGGATGGCAGGCCTGCCTGGTCTTTCTTTCTTTCTTATCCTTTTTAAGAAATGTTTATTTATTTATTAATGTATATTAGATATAAGTACACTGTACCTGTCTTCAGACACTGAGGAAGAGGGTGTCAGATTCTGGAGAATCTAAATCCCTCTTATGGACTGCAAATGATGTACATAAGCACAGACTCACAATTACTTCCAAAAATTTAAAGATGTGTGGGGCCACTGAAAGGGCTCAACAATTAACAGCATTGTCTCCTCTTCCAGAGAACCTGGGATCAACTACCAGCAACTATATAATGGCCCATCTCCAGTTCCAGGGGATCAGACAGACAGACAGACAGACAGACTTGAATGGCAGGCCTGTCTGGTTTTTTATTCTTTCTTATCCTTTTTAAAACATCTTTCTTTCTTTCTTTCTTTCTTTCTTTCTTTCTTTCTTTCTTTCTTTCTTTCTTTCTTGCTTGCTTGCTTGCTTGCTTGCTTGCTTGCTTGCTTTCTTTCTTTCTTTCTTTCTTTCTTTCTTTCTTTCTTTCTTTATTTATTTATTTATTTATTTATTAGATATAAGTACACTGTAGATGTCTTCAGACACTCCAGAAGAGGGTATCAGTTTCTGGAGAAACTAAATCCCTCTTATTTTCTGCATACAATGTACATAAACACAGCCTCACATATACTTCTAAAAATTTAAAGATGGGTGGGGCCACTGAAAGGGCTCAACAATTAACAGCATTGTCTCCTCTTCCAGAGAACCTGGGATCAACTACCAGCAACTATATGGTGGCCCATCTCTAGTTCCAGGGGATCAGACAGACAGACTGACAGACAGAGATAAGGATGGCAGGCCTACCTGGTCTTTCTTTCCTTCTTATCCTTTTAAAAAAATGTTTATTTATTTATTTATGTATGTATTTATTAGATATAAGTACACAGTAGCTGTCTTCAGACACTCCAGAAGAGGGTGTCAGATTACGGAGAATCTAAATCCCTCTTATGGTCTGCATATGATGTATATAAACACAGCCTCACATATACTTCTAAAAATTTAAAGATGGGTGGGGCCACTTAAAGGGCTCAACAAATACCAGCATTGTCTCCTCTTCCAGAGAACCTGGGATCAACTACCAGCAAAAATATGGTGGCGCATCTCCAGTTTCAGGGGATCAGATAGACAGATAGACAAACAGACAAGGAAGGCAGGCCTGCTTGGTTTTTATTTCTTTCTTATCATTTTAAAAACATGTTTATTTATTTATTTATGTATTTATTAGATATAAGTACACTCTAACTGTCTTCAGACACTCCAGAAGAGGGTGTCAGATTCTGAAAAATCTAAATCCCTCTTATGGTCTGCATATGATGTACATAAACACAGCCTCACAAATTCTTCTAAAAATTTAAAGATGGGTGGGGCCACTGAAAGGGCTCAACAATTAACAGCATTGTCTCCTCTTCCGGAGAACCTTGGATCAACTACCAGCAACTATATGGTGGCCCATCTCCAGTTCCAGGGTATCAGACAGACAGACAGATAGACAGAGATAAGGATGGCAGGCCTGCCTGGTCTTTCTTTCTTTCTTTCTTATCCTTTTTTTAAAAATGTTTATTTATTTATTTATTTATTTATTTATTTATTTATTTATTTATTAGATATAAGTACACTGTAGTTGTCTTCAGTCACTCCAGAAGAGGGTGTCAGATTCTGGAGAATATAAATCCCTCTTATGGTCTGCATATGATGTACATAAACACAGAGTCACATATAGTTCTAAAAATTTAAAGATGGGTGGGGACCCAGAAAGGGCTCAATAATTAACAGCATTGACTCCTCTTCCAGAGAACCTGGGATCAACAATGAGCAACTATATGGTGGCCCATCTTTCGTTCCAGTGGATCAGACAGACAGACAGACAGACAGAGATAAGGATGGCAGGCCTGCCTGGTCTTTCTTTTTTTCGTATCCTTTTTAAAAAATGTTTATTTATTTATGTATGTATATATTTATTTATTTATTTATGTATTTATTAGATATAAGTACAATGTAGCTGTCTTCAGACACTCCAGAAGAGGGTGTCAGAATCTGGAGAATCTAAATCCCTCGTATGGTCTGCATATGATGTACATAAACACAGCCTCACATATACTTCTAAAAATTTAAGATGGGTGGGGCTACTGAAAGGGCTCAACAACTAACAGCATTGTCTCCTCTTCCAGAGTACCTGGGATCAACTACCAGCAACTATATGGTGGCCCATCTCCAGTTCCAGGGGATCTGACAGATAGAGAGACAAACAGACAGTCAGACAGACAAGGTGGCAGGCCTGCCTGGTCTTTCTTTCTTTCTTATCCTTTTTAAAAATGTTTATTAATTTATGTATGTATTTATTAGATAAAAGTACACGGTAGCTGTCTTCAAACACTCCCGAAGAGGGTTTCAGATTCTGGAGAATCTATATCCCTCTTATGATCTGCATATGATGTACATAAACACAGCCTCACATATACCTCTAAAAACTTAAAGATGGGTGGGGCCACTGAAAGGGCTCAACAATTAACAGCATTGTCTCTTCTTCCAGAGAACCTGGGATCAACTACCAGCAATTATATGGTGGCCCATCTCCAGTTCCGGGGATCAGACAGACAGACAGACAGACAAGGATGGCAGGCCTGCCTGGTCTCTCTTTCTTTATTATCCTTTTAAAAAAATGTTTATTTGTTTATTTATGAATTTATTAGATATAATTACACTGTAGCTGTCTTCAGACACTCCAGTAGAGGGTGTCAGATTCTGGAGAATCTAAATCCTTGTTATGGTCTGCATATGATATACATAAACAGAGACTCACATATACTTCTAAAAATTTAAAGATGGGTGGGACCACTGAAAGGGCTCAACAATTAACAGCATTATCTCCTCTCCAGAGAACCTGGGATCAACTACCATCAACTATATGGTGGCCCATCTCCAGTTCCAGGGGATCAGACAGACAGACAGAGAAACAGACAAGGATAAGGATGGCATGCCTGCCTGGTCTTTCTTTCTTTCTTATCCATTTTTAAAAATGTTTATTTATTTATTTATTTATTTATTTATTTATTTATTTATGTATTTTTTAGATATAAGTACACTGTAGCTGTCTTCAGACACTCCAGTAGAGGGTGTCAGATTCTGGAGAATCTAAATCCCTCTTATGGTCTGCATATGATGTACATAAACACAGCCTCACATATACTTCTAAAAATTTAAAGATGGGTGGGGCCACTGAAATGGCTCAATAATTAAGAGCATTGTCTCCTCTTCCAGAGAACCTGGGATCAACTACAAGCAACTATATGGTTGCCCATCTCCAGTTCCAGGGGATCAGACAGAGAGACAGACAGACAGACAGAGATAAGGATGGAAGGCCTGCCTGGTCTTTCTTTCTTTCTTATCCTTTTTAAAAAATGTTTATTTATTTATTTATTTATTTATGTATTTATTAGATATAAGTACACTGTAGCTATCTTCAGACACTCCAGAAGAGGGTGTCATATTCTGGAGAATCTAAATCCCTCTTATTGTCTGCATATGATTTACATAAACACAGCCTCACATACACCTCTAAAAATTTAAAGATGAGTGGGGCCACTGAAAGGGCTCAACAATTAACAGCATTGTCTCCTCTTCCAGAGAACCTGGGATCAACTACCAGCAACTATATGGTGGCCCATCTCCAGTTCCAGGAGATCAGAAAGACAGACAGACAGACAGAGAAAAGGATGGCAGGCCCTGCCTGGTCTTTCTTTTTTTCTTATCATTTTTTTTTAAAATATTTATTTATTTATTTATTTATTTATTTATTTATTTATTTATTAGACATAAGTACACTGTAGCTGTCTTCAGACACTCCAGAAGAGGGTGTCAGATTCTGGAGAATCTAAATCCCTCTTATAGTCTGCCTATGTTGTACATAAACACAGCGTCACATACACTTCTAAAAATTTAAAGATGAGTGGGGCCACTGAAAGGGCTCAACAATTAACAGCATTGTCTCCTCTTCCAGAGAACCTGGGATCAACTACCAGCAACTATATTGTGGCTCATCTCCAGTTCCAGGAGATCAGACAGACAGACAGACAGACAGAGATAAGGATGGCAGGTCTGCCTGGTCTTTCATTTTTTCTTATCCTTTTAAAAAATGTTTATTTATTTATTTATTTATTTATTCATTTATTTATTAGATATAAGTACCCTGTAGCTGCCTTCAGATACTCCAGAAGAGGGTGTCAGATTCTGGAGAATATAAATCCCTCTTATGGTCTGCATATGATGTACATAAACAAAGCCTCACATATACTTCTAAAAATTTAAAGATGGGTGGGGCCACTGAAGGGCTCAAAAATTAACAGCATTGTCTCCTCTTACAGAGAACCTGGGATCAACTACCAGCAAAAATATGGTGGCCCATCTCCAGTTTCAGGGGATCAGACAGACAGACAGACAAACAGACAAGGATGGCAGGCCTGCCTGGTTGTTCTTTCTTTCTTATCCTTTTTGAAAAAATGTTTATTTATTTATTTATGTATTTATTAGATATAAGTACACTGTAGAGGTCTTCAGACACTCCAGAAGAGGTTGTCAGATTCTGGAGAATCTAAATCCCTCTTATGGTCTGCATATGATGTACATAAACACAGACTCACATTTACTTCCAAAAATTTAAAGGTGGGTGGGGCCACTGAAAGGGCTCAACAATTAACAGCATTGTCTCCTCTTCCAGAGAACCTGAGATCAACTACCAGCAACTATATGGTGGCCCATTTCGAGGTCCAGGGAATCAGAAAGACAGATAGACAGACAGACAGAGATAAGGATGGCAGGCCTGCCTGGTATTTCTTTTTTTCTTATCAATTTTAAAAAAAGTTTATTTATTCATTTATTTATTTATTTATTTATTTATTTATTTATTTATTTATTTATTTATTAGAATAAGTACACTGTAGCTGTCTTCAGACACTCCAGAAGAGGGTGTCAGATTCTGGAGAATCTAAATCCCTCTTATAGTCTGCCTATGATGTACATAAACACAGCCTCACATACACTTCTAAAAATTTAAAGATGAGTGGGGCCACTGAAAGGGCTCAACAATTAACAGCATTGTCTCCTCTTCCAGAGAACCTGGGATCAACTATCAGCCACTATATGGTGGCCCATCTCCAGTTCCCCGGGATCAGACAGACAGACAGACAGACAGAGTTAAGGAACGCAGGCCTGCCTGGACTTTCTTTTTTTCTTATCATTTTTAAAAAATGATTATTTATTTATTTATTTATTTATTAGATATAAGTACATGGTAGCAGTCTTCAGACACTCCAGAAGACGGTGTCAGATTCTGGACAATCTAAATCCCTCTTATGGTCTGCATATGAGGTACATAAACACAGCCTCACATATACTTCTAAAAATTTAAAGATGGGTGGGGCCACTTTACTGCTCAAAAATTAACAGCATTGTCTCCTCTTCCAGAGAACCTGGGTTCAACTACCAGCAACTATATGGTGGCCCATCTCCAGTTCCAGGGGATCAGACAGACAGACAGACATACAGACAGATAGAGATAAGGATGGCAGGCCTGCCTGGTCTTTCTTTCTTTCTTATCCTTTTTAAGAAATGTTTATTTATTTATTAATGTATATTAGATATAAGTACACTGTAGCTGTCTTTCTTTCACCCAGGAAAAAGGTTTTATAAAAAGTGTTAAAGTTTTTAAAAATTAAAAAAAAAAATACCAGATCACCATCACACAGCATTGGCTGTCTTCAGGTGTATCCTTTCAGCCTCCAAAACAAAAAGCAATGGCTGGCTGTCTTCAGGTGTATCCTATTCTCCAGTCTTATTTCCAACCTAAGAGCTGGGCTGAGCTGCCTCATTATGTAATTGCAAACCTTCCTTGGTTTGTCTTTTCCATTTCTAAGACTAACAGGCCTTTTTCTATTTAGAGAATATGCTCATGACTGTACTTTAGATATAGTAAATATAACTGTTGCTTATAAAACTTGTTTTCTAGGAATTTTTAAAGGGCAATGGCAGAGTTTATTTTTTAAAAATATTTTGCATTTATTTATTTGTGTGAGTGATGAAGCTCAGGTCTTCAAACTCGTCAGGAGGTATGATTACCTCCCCTCTCTCTCAACCCCTCTCTCTCCTCTCTCAATGATTGTGTAAGAATGTTTTGCATGTGTATGCTGTGCCCACAGACTCCAGAACAGAGTATTAGATCCCCTGGAACTGGAGATGGGCCACCATATATAATACTGGTAATTGAGCCCAGGTTCTCTGGAAGAGGAGACAATGCTCTTAATTGTTGAGCCCTCTCTGTAGCCACATCTTTCTTTCTTTTTTTTTTTTTTGAGTATATGTGAGGCTGTGTTTATATACATCATATGCAGACAATAAGAATGATTTAGATTCTTCAGAATCTGACACCCTCTTCTGGACTGTCTGAAGATAGCTACAGCATACTTAAATATAATAAATAAATAAATCTTTAAAAAGAAAAGGAAAAGTAAAAAAGAAAGAACAGGCCTGCCATATGCATGTTCATAGAGGAAAATGGAAGAGACCCCAATCTAACCTCAGCAGGGTGCTTCCTTCTGGATGGTAGCTCACAGTTTCATCCCAGCAAGACAGGCAAATCACTGAGTTCAAGGACAGTAAGGTTCAGGACAGCCAAGGTTAGGAAGGAAAAGGGTCTATGTTGAGAATACAAACCTACAAAACAACAACTAGGAAAAAGAAGTGACAGTGTAACTTGGGGTAGGGTACCAACAAGAGAAAGCTTTCTGTTACCACTTACAAACACCAGTAGCCTTGCACCCTTCTGCCCAGGTCCCTGCCTTCCTTTCTAGGAATTCTAAGGATGCCAGGGTGTGGGGGAATCCAGATTAACTTTTTAATAACAAAGACTTGGTCTTTGATGTCTATAGGAAGCCCTTCTCAGTGCCTTTAACTACCACTGAACTTTCAGGGCTGTGACTCAACTGTAACAAGGAACAGAGCTAAGAACCTGCAGCCTTTGAAAACAACTATTTTTTTAAAGTGGGGGACACAAATCAGCAGTAGAACCCCTCAGGTTCAGCCATAATACTTGTTAGGGAAACAGCCTCAATGTCCGGAGCTGAGGTCTCATGGGTGAACTGCTTCAAACTCTGAGTATCATTGAAAGAAAGAAAAGATATCATGTGGCTTCTTAATTTATTTATTTTATTATTTCTATTTTTTTTGTTTTCTTTTGTTTTGTTTTAGAAAAGGCCTCAGTCTGTAGCTATGGCTGACCTAGGACAGACTACATGTGTTAATTAGGGTTTCACAGTTGAGAAACAGACCATACCTATGTAAGACTTAGAAAACCCAACAGTCAGTGGTGGCTCGAGCTCTTAATGAGAGCACTCTGGAGGCAGAGGCAGTCAGTTTCTGAGTTCGAGGCCAGCCTGGTTAAAGACAGGGATAGGCAGGGCTAGGCAAGGCAGGGCTGGGCTAGGCTAGGCTAGGCAAGGGGCTGGGCTAGGCAAGGCAAGGGGCTAGGCTAGGCAACGCAAGGGGCTAGGCAAGACAGACAGACAGAGAGAAAGACAGACAAGGATGGAAGCCTGCCTGGTTTTTATTTCTTTCTTATCCCTTTTAAAAAATGTATATTTATTTATTTATTTATTTATTTATGTATTTATTAGATATAAGTACACTGTAGCTGTCTTCAGACACTCCAGAAGAGGGTTTCAGATTCTGGAGAATCTATATCCCTCTTATGGTCTGCATATGATGTACATAAACACAGCCTCACATATACTTCTAAAAATTTAAAGATGGGTAGGACCACTGAAAGGGCTCAACAATTAACAGCATTGTCTCCTCTTCCAGAGAACCTGGGATCAACTACCAGCAACTATATGGTGGCCCATCTCCAGTTCCAGGGGATCAGACAGACAGACAGAGATACAGACAGATAGAGTTAAGGATGGCAGGCCTACCTGGTCTTTCATTCTTTCTTATCCTTTTAAAAAATGTTTATTTATTTATTTATTTATTTATTTATTTATTTATTTATTTATTCGATATAAGTACACTGTAGCTGTCTTCAGACACTCCAGAAGAGGGTGTCAGATTCTGGAGAATCTAAATCCCTCTTATGGTCTGCATATGATGTACATGAACACAGCCTCACATATACTTATAAAAATTTAAAGATGGGTGGGGCCAATGAAAGGGCTCAAAAATTAACAGCATTGTCTCCTCTTCCAGAGAACCTGGGATCAACTACCAGCAACTATATGGTGGCCCATCTCCAGTTCCAGGCGATCAGACAGACAGACAGACATACAGACAAGGATGGCAGGCCTTCTGGTTTTTATTTCTTTCTTATCCGTTTAAAAAGGTTTATTTATTTATTTATGAATTTATTATATATAAGTACACTGTAGCTGTCTTCAGACACTCAGGAAGAGGGTGTCAGATTCTGGAGAATCTAAGTCCCTCTTATGATATGCATATGATGTACATAAAAACAGCTTCACATTTATTTCTAAAAATTTAAAGATGGGTGGGGCCACTGTGAGGGCTCAACAATTAACAGCATTGTCTCCTCTTGCAGAGAACCTGGTTCAACTACCAGCAACTATATGGTGGCCCATCTCCAGTTCCAGGGAATCAGACAGACAGACAGACAGACAGATATAAGGATGGAAGGCCTGCCTGGATTTTCTTTCTTTATTATCCTTATTTAAAAATGTTTATTTGTTTATTTATGTATTTATTAGACATAAGTACACTGTAGCTGTCTTCAGACACTCCAGAAGAGGGTGTCATATGCTGGAGAATCTAAATCCCTCTTATGGTCTGCATTTGATGTACATAAACATAGCCTCACATATACTTCTAAAAATTTAAAGATGGGTGGGGCCACTGAAAGGGCTCAACAATTAACAGCATTGTCTCCTTTTCCAGAGAACCTGGGATCAACTACCAGCAACTATATGGTGTCCCATCTCCAGTTACAGGGGATCAGACAGACAGACAGACAGACAGAAAGTGATAAGGATGGCAGGCCTGCATGGTCTTTCTTTCTTTCTTCTCCGTTTAAAAAAAATGTTTATTTATTTATTTTTATTTATTTATTTATTTATTTATTTATTTATTTTTAATGTATTTATTAGATATAAGTACACAATACTAGTCTTCAGACACTCCAGAAGAGGTTGTCAGATTCTGGAAAATCTAAATCCCTCTTATGGTCTGCATATGATGTACATAAACACAGCCTCACATATACTTCTAAAAATTTAAAGATTGGTGGGGCCACTAAAAGGGATCAACAATTAACAGCATTGTCTCCTCTTCCAGAGAACCTGGGATCAATAACCAGTAATTATATGGTGGCCCATCTCCAGTTCCAGGGGATCAGGCAGACACACAGACAGACAGACAGAGATAAGGATGGCAGGCCTGCCTGGTCTTTCTTTCTTTCTTATCATTTTAAAAAAGGTTTATTTATTTATTTATGTATTTATTAGATATAAGTACACTATAGCTATCTTCAGACACTCCAGAAGAGGGTGTTTGATTCTGCAGAACGTAAATCCCATTTATGTTCTGCATATGATGTACATAAACACAGCCTCACATATTCTTCTAAAAATTTAAAGATGGTTGGGGCCACTGAAAGGAACCAACAATTAACAGCATTGTCTCCTCTTCCAGAGAACCTGGGATCAACTACCAGCAACTATATGGTGGCCCATCTCCAGTTTCAGGGGATCAGACAGACAAACAGACAGACAGAAAGACAGAGATAAGGATGGCAGGCCTGCCTGGTCTTTCTTTCTTTCTTATCCTTTTTAAAAAATGTTTATTTATTTATTTATGTATTTTTTAGATATAAGTACACTGTAGCTGTCTTCAGACACTCCAGAAGAGGGTGTCATATGCTGGAGAATCTAAATCCCTCTTATGGTCTGCATTTGATGTACATAAACATAGCCTCACATATACTTCTAAAAATTTAAAGATGGGTGGGGCCACTGAAAGGGCTCAACAATTAACAGCATTGTCTCCTTTTCCAGAGAACCTGGGATCAACTACCAGCAACTATATGGTGGCCCATCTCCAGTTTCAGGGGATCAGACAGACAAACAGACAGACAGAAAGACAGAGATAAGGATGGCAGGCCTGCCTGGTCTTTCTTTCTTTCTTATCCTTTTTAAAAAATGTTTATTTATTTATTTATGTATTTTTTAGATATAAGTACACTGTAGCTGTCTTCAGACACTCCAGAAGAGGGTGTCATATGCTGGAGAATCTAAATCCCTCTTATGGTCTGCATTTGATGTACATAAACATAGCCTCACATATACTTCTAAAAATTTAAAGATGGGTGGGGCCACTGAAAGGGCTCAACAATTAACAGCATTGTCTCCTCTTGCAGAGAACCTGGTTCAACTACCAGCAACTATATGGTGGCCCATCTCCAGTTCCAGGGAATCAGACAGACAGACAGACAGACAGATATAAGGATGGAAGGCCTGCCTGGATTTTCTTTCTTTATTATCCTTATTTAAAAATGTTTATTTGTTTATTTATGTATTTATTAGACATAAGTACACTGTAGCTGTCTTCAGACACTCCAGAAGAGGGTGTCATATGCTGGAGAATCTAAATCCCTCTTATGGTCTGCATTTGATGTACATAAACATAGCCTCACATATACTTCTAAAAATTTAAAGATGGGTGGGGCCACTGAAAGGGCTCAACAATTAACAGCATTGTCTACTTTTCCAGAGAACCTGGGATCAACTACCAGCAACTATATGGTGTCCCATCTCCAGTTACAGGGGATCAGACAGACAGACAGACAGACAGAAAGTGATAAGGATGGCAGGCCTGCATGGTCTTTCTTTCTTTCTTCTCCGTTTAAAAAAAATGTTTATTTATTTATTTTTATTTATTTATTTATTTATTTATTTATTTATTTATTTTTAATGTATTTATTAGATATAAGTACACAATACTAGTCTTCAGACACTCCAGAAGAGGTTGTCAGATTCTGGAAAATCTAAATCCCTCTTATGGTCTGCATATGATGTACATAAACACAGCCTCACATATACTTCTAAAAATTTAAAGATGGGTGGGGCCACTAAAAGGGATCAACAATTAACAGCATTGTCTCCTCTTCCAGAGAACCTGGGATCAATAACCAGTAATTATATGGTGGCCCATCTCCAGTTCCAGGGGATCAGGCAGACACACAGACAGACAGACAGAGATAAGGATGGCAGGCCTGCCTGGTCTTTCTTTCTTTCTTATCATTTTAAAAAAGGTTTATTTATTTATTTATGTATTTATTAGATATAAGTACACTATAGCTATCTTCAGACACTCCAGAAGAGGGTGTTTGATTCTGCAGAACGTAAATCCCATTTATGTTCTGCATATGATGTACATAAACACAGCCTCACATATTCTTCTAAAAATTTAAAGATGGTTGGGGCCACTGAAAGGAACCAACAATTAACAGCATTGTCTCCTCTTCCAGAGAACCTGGGATCAACTACCAGCAACTATATGGTGGCCCATCTCCAGTTTCAGGGGATCAGACAGACAAACAGACAGACAGAAAGACAGAGATAAGGATGGCAGGCCTGCCTGGTCTTTCTTTCTTTCTTATCCTTTTTAAAAAATGTTTATTTATTTATTTATGTATTTTTTAGATATAAGTACACTGTAGCTGTCTTCAGACACTCTAGAAGAGGGTGTCAGATTCTGGAGAATCTAAATCCCTCTTATGGTCTGCATATGATATACATAACACAGCCTCACATATACTTCTAAAAATTTAAAGATGGGTGGGGTCACTAAAGAAAGGGCTCAACAATTAACAGCATTGTCTCCTCTTCCAGAGAACCTGGGATGAACTACCAGCAACTATATGGTGGCCCATTTCCAGTTCCAGGGTATCAGACAGACAGACAGAGAGACAGAGATAAGGATGGAGGCCTGCCTGGTCTTTCTTTCTTTCTTATACTTTAAAAAAATGTTTATTTATTTATTTATTTATTTATTTATTTATTTATTTATTTATTTATGTATTTATTAGAAATAAGTACACTGTAGCTGTCTTCAGACACTCTAGAAGAGGGTCTCATCTTCTGGAGAATCTAAATCCCTCTTATGGTCTTCATATGATGTACATAAACACAGCCTCACATATACTTCTAAAAATTTAAAGATGGGTGGGCCCACTGAAAGGGCTGAACAATTAACAGCATTGTCTCTTCTTCCAGAGAACTTGGGATCAACTACCAGCAACTATATGGTGGCCCATCTCAAGTTCCAGGGGATAAGACAGACAGACAGACAGACAGAGATAAGGATGGCAGGCCTGCCTGATTTTTCTTTCTTTCTTATCCTTTTAAAAAATGTTTATTTATTTGTTTATTTGTTTATTTATTTATTTATTTATTTATTTATCAGATATAAGTACACTGTAGCTGTCTTCAGACTCTCCAGAAGAGGGTGTCAGATTCTGGAGAATCTATATCCCTCTTATGGTCTGCATATGATGTACATGAACACAGCCTCACATATACTTCTAAAAATTTAAAGATGGGTGGGGCCACTGAAAGGGCTCAAAAATTAACAGCATTGTCTCCTCTTCCAGAGAACCTGGGATCAACTACCAGCAACACTATGGTGGCCCATCTACAGTTCCAGGGTATCAGACAGACTGTAGACAGACAGACAGACAGACAGAGATAAGGGTTGCAGGCCTGCCCGGTCTTTCTTACTTTCTTATCCTTTTTAAAAAATGTTTATTTATTTATTTATTTATTTATTTATTTATTTATTTATTTATTTATTAGATATAAGTAAACTGTAGCTGTCTTCAGACACTCCAGAAGAGGGTGTCAGATTCTGGAGGATCTAAATCCCTCTTATGGTCTGCATATGATGTACATAAACACAGCCTCACATATACTTCTAAAATTTTAAAGATGGGTGGGGCCACAGAAAGGGCTCAACAATTAACAGCATTGTCTCCTCTTCCAGAGAACCTTGGATAAACTACCAGCAACTATATGGTGGCCCATCTCCAGTTCTAGGGTATCACACAGACAGACAGACAGACAGAGATAAGAGTGGCAGGCTTGCCTGGTCTTTCTTTCTGTCTTATCCTTTTTAAAAAATGTTTATTTATTTATTTATTTATTTATTTATTTATTTATTTATTTATTAGATATAAGTACACTGTAACTGTCTTCAGAAAATACAGAAGAGGGTGTCAGATTCTGGAGAATCTAAATCCCTCTTATGGTCTGCATATGATGTACATAAACACAGCCTCACATACCCTTCTAAAAATTTAAAGATGGGTGGGGCCACTGAAAGGGCTAAACAATTAACAGCATTGTCTCCTCTTCCAGAGAACCTGGGATCAACTACCAGCAACTATATGGTGGCCTATCTCCAGTTCCAAAGGATCATATAGATAGACAGACAGACAGACAGAGATAAGGATGGCAGGACTTCCTGGTGTTTCTTTCTTTCTTATCCTTTTTAAAAAGTGTTTATTTATTTATTTATTCATGTATTTATTATATTTACGTACACTGTAGCTGTCTTCAGACACTCCAGAAGAGGGTGTCAGTTTCTGGAGAATCTAAATCACTCTTATGGTCTGAATATGATGTACATAAACACAGCCTCAGATATACTTATAAAAATTTAATGAAGGGTGGGGCCACTGAAAGGGCTCAATCATTTACAGCATTGTCTCCTCTTCCAGAGAACCTTGGATAAACTACCAGCAACTATATGGTGGCCCATATCCAGTACCAGAGGATCAGACAGACAGACAGACAGACAGACAGAGATAAGAATGGCAGGCCTGCCAGGTCTTTCTATCTTTCTTGTCCTTTTTAAAAAATGTTTATTTATTTATGTATTTATTATATATAAGTACTCTGTAGCTATCTACAGACACTCCAGAAGAGGGTGTCAGATTCTGAAGAATCTAAAACCATCTTATGGTCTGCATATGATGTACATAAACACAGCCTCAGATATACTTCTAAAAATTTAAAGATGGGTGGGGCCACTGAAAGGGCTCAACAATTAACAGCATTGGCTCCTCTTCCAGAGAACCTGGGATCAACTACCAGCAACTATATAGTGGCCTATCTTCAGTTCCAAAGGATCATATAGAGAGACAGACAGACAGACAGAAATGAGGATGGCAGGCCTGCCTGGTCTTTCTTTCTTTCTTATCCATTTGAAAAAATGTTTACTTATTAATTAATTAATTAATTTATTTATTTATTTATTTATTTATTTATTTATTAGATATAAGTACACTGTAGCTGTCTTCAGACACTCCAGAAGAGGGTGTGAGATTCTGGAGAATCTAAATACCTCTTATGGTCTGCATATGATGTACATAAACACAGACTCAAGTATACTTCTAAAAATTTAAAGATGGGTGGGGCCAAAGAATGGGCTCAACAATTAACAGCTTGTCTCCTCTTCCAGAGAACCTGGGATCATCTACCAGCAACTATATGGTGGCCCATCTGCAGTTCCAGGGATCAGACAGACAGACAGACAGACAGAGATAAGGATGGCAGGCCTGCCTGGTCTTTCTTTCTTACTTATCCTGTTTAAAAAATGTTTATTTATTTATTTATTTATTTATTTATTTATTTATTTATTAGATATAAGTACACTGTAGCTGTCTTCAGACACTCCAGAAGAGGGTGTCAGATTCTGGAGAATTTAAATCACTCTTATGGTCTGCATATGATGTACATAAATACAGCCTCACATTTACCAATAAAAATTTAAAGATGGTTGGGGCCACTGAAAGGGCTCAACAATTCACAACATTGTCTCCTCTTCCAGAGAACCTGGGAAAAACTACCAGCAAACATATGGTGGCCCATATCCAGTTCCAGAGGATCAGACAGACAGACAGACAGACAGTGATAAGGATGGCAGGCCTGCCTGATTTTTCTTTCTTTCTTATCCTTTTTAAAAAATGTTTATTTAATTATTAATTTATTTATGTATGTATTTATTAGATATAAGTACACTGTAGCTGTCTTCAGACACTCCAGTAGAGGGTGTCAGATTCTGAAGAATCTAAAACCATCTTATGGTCTACATATGATGTACATAAACACAGCCTCAGATATACTTCTAAAATTTAATGAAGGGAGGGGCCACTGAAAGGGCTCAACAATTAACAGCATTATCTCCTCTTCCACAGAACCTGGGATCAACTACCAGCAACTTTATGGTGGCCCATCTACAGTTCCAGGGGATCAGACAGACAGACAGACAGACAGAGATAAGGATGGCAGGCCTGCCATGTCTTTCGTTCTTACTTATCCTGTTTAAAAAATGTTTATTTATTTATTTATTTATTTATTTACGTATTTATTAGATATAAGTACACTGTAGCTGTCTTCAGACAGTCCAGAAAAGGGTGTCAATTCTGGAGAATCTAAATCCCTCTTATGGTCTGCATATGATGTACATAAACACAGCCTCACATATACTTCTAAACATTTAAAGATGGGTGGGGCCACTGAAAGGGCTCAACAATGAACAGCATTGTCTCCTCTTCCAGAGAACCTGGGAAAAACTAACAGCAAATATATGGTGGCCCTTATCCAGTTCCAAAGGTTCAGACAGAGAGACAGACAGACAGAGATAAGGATGGCAGGCCTGCCTGATTTTTCTTTCTTTCTTATCCTTTATAAAAAATGTTTATTTATTTATTAATTTATTTATTTATGTATTTATTAGATATAAGTACACTGTAGCTGTCTTCAGACACTCCAGTAGACGGTTTCAGATTCTGAAAAATCTAAAACCATCTTCTGGTCTGCATATGATGTACATAAACACAGCCTCAGATATACTTCAAAAAATTTAATGAAGGATGGGGCCACTGAAAGGGCTCAACAATTAACAGCATTATCTCCTCTTCCAGAGAACCTGGGATCAACTACCAGCAACTATATGGTGGCTCATCTCCAGTTCCCAGGGATCAGACAGACAGACAGACACACAGACAGAGATATCGATGGCAGGCCTGCCTGGTCTTTCTTTCTTTCTTATACTTTTTAAAAAATGTTTATTTATTTATTTATTCATGTATTTATTAGATATAAGTACACTGTAGCTGTCTTAGACACTCCAGAAGTGGGTGTCTGGTTCTGTAGAATCTAAATCCCTCTTATGGTCTGCATATGATGTACATAAACACAGCCTAACATACAGTTCTAAATATTTAAAAATGGGTGGGGCCATTGAAAGGGCTCAACAATGAACAGCATTGTCTCCTCTTCCAGAGAACCTCGGCTCAACTACCAGCAACTATATGGTGGCCCATCTCCAGTTCCAGGGGATCAGACAGACAGACAGTCAGAAAGACAGAGATAAGGATGGCAGGACTGCCTGGTCTTTCTTTCTTTCTTATCCTTTTGAAAAAATGTTTACTTATTTATTTATTTATGTATTTATTAGATATAAGTAAACTGTAGCTGTCTTCAGACACTCCAGAAGAGGGTGTCAGATTCTGGAGAATCTAAATCCCTCTTATGGCCTGCATATGATGTACATAAACACAGACTCATGTATACTTCTAAAAATTTAAAGGTGTGTGGGGCCACTGAGAGGGCTCAAAAATTAACAGCATTGTCTCATCTTCCAGAGAACCTGGGATCAACTACCAGCAACTATATGGTGGCTCATCTCCAGTTCCAGTGGATCAGAAAGACAGAGAGACAGACAGACAGAGATAAGGATGGCAGGCCTGCCTGGTCTTTCTTTATTTCTTATCCTTTATAAAAAATGTTTATTTATTTATTTATTTATTTATTTATTTATTTATTTATTTATTTATGTATTTATTAGATATAAGTACACTGTAGCCGTCTTCAGACACTCCAGAAGAGGGTGTCAGATTCTAGAGAATCTAAATCCCTCTTATGGTCTGCATATGATGTACATAAACACAGCCTCACATATACTTCTAAAAATTTAAAGAAAGGTGGGACCACTGAAAGGGCTCAACAATTACCATCACTGTCTCCACTTCCAGAGAACCTGGGATCAACTACCAGCAACTATATGGTGGCCCATCTGCAGTTCCAGGGGATCAGACAGACAGACAGACAGACAGAGATAAGGATGGCAGGCCTGCCAGGTCTTTCTTTCTTACTTATCCTGTTTAAAAAATGTTTATTTATTTATTTTTTAATGTATTTATGTATTTATTAGATATAAGTACACTGTAGCTGTTCAGACACTCCAGAAGAGTGTGTCAGATTCTGGAGAATCTAAATCCCTCTTATGGTCTGCATATGATGTACATAAACACAGCCTCACGTATAATTCTAAAAATTTAAAGATGGGTGAGAGCAATGAAAGGGCTCAACAATTAAAAGCATTGTCTCCTCTTCCAGAGAACCTGGGATCAACTACCAGCAACTATATGGTGGCCCATATCCAGTTCCAAAGGTTCAGACAGACAGACAGACAGACAGAGATACGGATGGCAGGCCTGCCTGATTTTTCTTTCTTTCTTATCCTTTATAAAAAATGTTTATTTATTTATTTATTAATTTATTTATTTATGTATTTATTAGATATAAGTACACTGTAGCTGTCTTCAGACACTCCAGTAGACGGTGTCAGATTCTGAAAAATCTAAAACCATCTTCTGGTCTGCATATGATGTACATAAACACAGCCTCAGATATACTTTAAAAAATTTAATGAAGGGTGTGGCCACTAAAAGGGATCAACAATTAACAGCATTGTCTCCTCTTCCAGAGAACCTGGGATCAATAACCAGTAATTATATGGTGGCCCATCTCCAGTATCAGGGGATCAGACAGACACACAGACAGACAGACAGAGATAAGGATGGCAGGCCTGCCTGGTCTTTCTTTCTTTCTTATCATTTTAAAAAAGGTTTATTTATTTATTTATGTATTTATTAGATATAAGTACACTATAGCTATCTTCAGACACTCCAGAAGAGGGTGTTTGATTCTGCAGAACGTAAATCCCATTTATGTTCTGCATATGATGTACATAAACACAGACTCAAGTATACTTCTAAAAATTTAAAGATGGGTGGGGCCAAAGAATGGGCTCAACAATTAACAGCTTGTCTCCTCTTCCAGAGAACCTGGGATCAACTACCAGCAACTATATGGTGGCCCATCTGCAGTTCCAGGGATCAGACAGACAGACAGACAGACAGAGATAAGGATGGCAGTCCTGCCTGGTCTTTCTTTCTTACTTATCCTGTTTAAAAAATGTTTATTTATTTATTTATTTATTTATTTATTTATTTATTTATTAGATATAAGTACACTGTAGCTGTCTTCAGACACTCCAGAAGAGGGTGTCAGATTCTGGAGAATTTAAATCACTCTTATGGTCTGCATATGATGTACATAAATACAGCCTCACATTTACCAATAAAAATTTAAAGATGGTTGGGGCCACTGAAAGGGCTCAACAATTCACAACATTGTCTCCTCTTCCAGAGAACCTGGGAAAAACTACCAGCAAATATATGGTGGCCCATATCCAGTTCCAGAGGATAAGACAGACAGACAGACAGACAGACAGTGATAAGGATGGCAGGCCTGCCTGATTTTTCTTTCTTTCTTATCCTTTTTAAAAAATGTTTATTTAATTATTAATTTATTTATGTATGTATTTATTAGATATAAGTACACTGTAGCTGTCTTCAGACACTCCAGTAGAGGGTGTCAGATTCTGAAGAATCTAAAACCATCTTATGGTCTGCATATGATGTACATAAACACAGCCTCAGATATACTTCTAAAATTTAATGAAGGGAGGGGCCACTGAAAGGGCTCAACAATTAACAGCATTATCTCCTCTTCCAGAGAACCTGGGATCAACTACCAGCAACTTTATGGTGGCCCATCTACAGTTCCAGGGGATCAGACAGACAGACAGACAGACAGAGATAAGGATGGCAGGCCTGCCATGTCTTTCTTTCTTACTTATCCTGTTTAAAAAATGTTTATTTATTTATTTATTTACGTATTTATTAGATATAAGTACACTGTAGCTGTCTTCAGACAGTCCAGAAAAGGGTGTCAATTCTGGAGAATCTAAATCCCTCTTATGGTCTGCATATGATGTACATAAACACAGCCTCACGTATAATTCTAAAAATTTAAAGATGGGTGGGACCACTGAAAGGGCTTAACAATTAACATCATTGTCTCCTCTTCCAGAGAACCTGGGATCAACTACCAGCAACTATATGGTGGCCCATATCCAGTTCCAAATGTTCAGACAGACAGACAGACAGAGATACGGATGGCAGGCCTGCCTGATTTTTCTTTCTTTCTTATCCTTTATAAAAAATGTTTATTTATTTATTAATTTATTTATTTATTTATTTATTAGATATAAGTACACTGTAGCTGTCTTCAGACACTCCAGTAGACGGTGTCAGATTCTGAAAAATCTAAAACCATCTTCTGGTCTGCATATGATGTACATAAACACAGCCTCAGATATACTTTAAAAAATTTAATGAAGGGTGTGGCCACTAAAAGGGATCAATAATTAACAGCATTGTCTCCTCCTCCAGAGAACCTGGGATCAATAACCAGTAATTATATGGTGGCCCATCTCCAGTTCCAGGGGATCAGACAGACACACAGACAGACAGACAGAGATAAGGATGGCAGGCCTGCCTGGTCTTTCTTTCTTTCTTATCATTTTAAAAAAGGTTTATTTATTTATTTATGTATTTATTAGATATAAGTACACTATAGCTATCTTCAGACACTCCAGAAGAGGGTGTTTGATTCTGCAGAACGTAAATCCCATTTATGTTCTGCATATGATGTACATAAACACAGACTCAAGTATACTTCTAAAAATTTAAAGATGGGTGGGGCCAAAGAATGGGCTCAACAATTAACAGCTTGTCTCCTCTTCCAGAGAACCTGGGATCAACTACCAGCAACTATATGGTGGCCCATCTGCAGTTCCAGGGATCAGACAGACAGACAGACAGACAGAGATAAGGATGGCAGGCCTGCCTGGTCTTTCTTTCTTACTTATCCTGTTTAAAAAATGTTTATTTATTTATTTATTTATTTATTTATTTATTTATTTATTTATGTATTTATTAGATATAAGTACACTGTAGCTGTCTTCAGACACTCCAGAAGAGGGTGTCAGATTCTGGAGAATTTAAATCACTCTTATGGTCTGCATATGATGTATATAAATACAGCCTCACATTTACCAATAAAAATTTAAAGATGGTTGGGGCCACTGAAAGGGCTCAACAATTCACAACATTGTCTCCTCTTCCAGAGAACCTGGGAAAAACTACCAGCAAATATATGGTGGCCCATATCCAGTTCCAGAGGATCAGTCAGACAGACAGACAGACAGACAGTGATAAGGATGGCAGGCCTGCCTGATTTTTCTTTCTTTCTTATCCTTTTTAAAAAATGTTTATTTAATTATTAATTTATTTATGTATGTATTTATTAGATATAAGTACACTGTAGCTGTCTTCAGACACTCCAGTAGAGGGTGTCAGATTCTGAAGAATCTAAAACCATCTTATGGTCTGCATATGATGTACATAAACACAGCCTCAGATATACTTCTAAAATTTAATGAAGGGAGGGGCCACTGAAAGGGCTCAACAATTAACAGCATTATCTCCTCTTCCAGAGAACCTGGGATCAACTACCAGCAACTTTATGGTGGCCCATCTACAGTTCCAGGGGATCAGACAGACAGGCAGACAGACAGAGATAAGGATGGCAGGCCTGCCATGTCTTTCTTTCTTACTTATCCTGTTTAAAAAATGTTTATTTATTTATTTATTTATTTAAGTATTTATTAGATATAATTACCCTGTAGCTGTCTTCAGACAGTCCAGAAAAGGGTGTCAATTCTGGAGAATCTAAATCCCTCTTATGGTCTGCATATGATGTACATAAACACAGCCTCACATATACTTCTAAACATTTAAAGATGGGTGGGGCCACTGAAAGGGCTCAACAATGAACAGCATTGTCTCCTCTTCCAGAGAACCTGGGAAAAACTAACAGCAAATATATGGTGGCCCTTATCCAGTTCCAAAGGTTCAGACAGAGAGACAGACAGACAGAGATAAGGATGGCAGGCCTGCCTGATTTTTCTTTCTTTCTTATCCTTTATAAAAAATGTTTATTTATTTATTAATTTATTTATTTATGTATTTATTAGATATAAGTACACTGTAGCTGTCTTCAGACACTCCAGTAGACGGTTTCAGATTCTGAAAAATCTAAAACCATCTTCTGGTCTGCATATGATGTACATAAACACAGCCTCAGATATACTTCAAAAAATTTAATGAAGGATGGGGTCACTGAAAGGGCTCAAGAATTAACAGCATTATCTCCTCTTCCAGAGAACCTGGGATCAACTACCAGCAACTATATGGTGGCTCATCTCCAGTTCCCAGGGATCAGACAGACAGACAGACACACAGACAGAGATATCGATGGCAGGCCTGCCTGGTCTTTCTTTTTTCTTATACTTTTTAAAAAATGTTTATTTATTTATTTATTCATGTATTTATTAGATATAAGTACACTGTAGCTGTCTTAGACACTCCAGAAGTGGGTGTCTGGTTCTGTAGAATCTAAATCCCTCTTATGGTCTGCATATGATGTTCATAAACACAGCCTAACATACAGTTCTAAATATTTAAAAATGGGTGGGGCCATTGAAAGGGCTCAACAATGAACAGCATTGTCTCCTCTTCCAGAGAACCTCGGCTCAACTACCAGCAACTATATGGTGGCCCATCTCCAGTTCCAGGGGATCAGACAGACAGACAGTCAGAAAGACAGAGATAAGGATGGCAGGACTGCCTGGTCTTTCTTTCTTTCTTATCCTTTTGAAAAAATGTTTACTTATTTATTTATTTATGTATTTATTAGATATAAGTAAACTGTAGCTGTCTTCAGACACTCCAGAAGAGGGTGTCAGATTCTGGAGAATCTAAATCCCTCTTATGGCCTGCATATGATGTACATAAACACAGACTCATGTATACTTCTAAAAATTTAAAGATGTGTGGGGCCACTGAGAGGGCTCAAAAATTAACAGCATTGTCTCATCTTCCAGAGAACCTGGGATCAACTACCAGCAACTATATGGTGGCTCATCTCCAGTTCCAGTGGATCAGAAAGACAGAGAGACAGACAGACAGAGATAAGGATGGCAGGCGTGCCTGGTCTTTCTTTATTTCTTATCCTTTATAAAAAATGTTTATTTATTTATTTATTTATTTATTTATTTATTTATTTATTTATTTATTTATTTATTAGATATAAGTACACTGTAGCCGTCTTCAGACACTCCAGAAGAGGGTGTCAGATTCTAGAGAATCTAAATCCCTCTTATGGTCTGCATATGATGTACATAAACACAGCCTCACATATACTTCTAAAAATTTAAAGAAAGGTGGAACCACTGAAAGGGCTCAACAATTACCATCACTGTCTCCACTTCCAGAGAACCTGGGATCAACTACCAGCAACTATATGGTGGCCCATCTGCAGTTCCAGGGGATCAGACAGACAGACAGACAGACAGAGATAAGGATGGCAGGCCTGCCAGGTCTTTCTTTCTTACTTATCCTGTTTAAAAAATGTTTATTTATTTATTTTTTTATGTATTTATGTATTTATTAGATATAAGTACACTGTAGCTGTTCAGACACTCCAGAAGAGTGTGTCAGATTCTGGAGAATCTAAATCACTCTTATGGTCTGCATATGATGTACATAAACACAGCCTCACGTATAATTCTAAAAATTAAAAGATGGGTGGGACCACTGAAAGGGCTTAACAATTAACATCATTGTCTCCTCTTCCAGAGAACCTGGGATCAACTACCAGCAACTATATGGTGGCCCATATCCAGTTCCAAAGTTCAGACAGACAGACAGACAGACAGAGATAAGGATGGCAGGCCTGCCTGGTCTTTCTTTCTTTCTTATCATTTTAAAAAAGGTTTATTTATTTATTTATGTATTTATTAGATATAAGTACACTATAGCTATCTTCAGACACTCCAGAAGAGGGTGTTTGATTCTGCAGAACGTAAATCCCATTTATGTTCTGCATATGATGTACATAAACACAGCCTCACATATTCTTCTAAAAATTTAAAGATGGTTGGGGCCACTGAAAGGAACCAACAATTAACAGCATTGTCTCCTCTTCCAGAGAACCTGGGATCAACTACCAGCAACTATATGTTGGCCCATCTCCAGTTTCAGGGGATCAGACAGACAAACAGACAGACAGAAAGACAGAGATAAGGATGGCAGGCCTGCCTGGTCTTTCTATCTTTCTTATCCTTTTTAAAAAATGTTTATTTATTTATTTATGTATTTTTTAGATATAAGTACACTGTAGCTGTCTTCAGACACTCCAGAAGAGGGTGTCAGATTCTGGAGAATCTAAATCCCTCTTATGGTCTGCATATGATGTACATAAACACAGCCTCACATATACTTCTAAAAATTTAAAGATGGGTGGGGTCACTAAAGAAAGAGCTCAACAATTAACAGCATTGTCTCCTCTTCCAGAGAACCTGGGATGAACTACCAGCAACTATATGGTGGCCCATCTCCAGTTCCAGGGGATCAGACAGACAGACAGACAGACGGAGATAAGGATGGCAGGCGTGCCTGGTCTTTCTTTCTTTATTATACTGTTGAAAAAATGTTTATTTATTTATTTATTTATTTTTATTTATGTATTTATTAGATATAAGTACACTGTAGCTGTCTTCAGACACTCTAGAAAAGGGTCTCATCTTCTGGAGAATCTAAATCCCTCTTATGGTCTTCATATGATGTACATAAACACAGCCTCACATATACTTCTAAAAATTTAAAGATGGGTGGGCCCACTGAAAGGGCTCAACAATTAACAGCATTGTCTCTTCTTCCAGAGAACGTGGGATCAACTACCAGCAACTATATGGTGGCCCATCTCAAGTTCCAGGGGATAAGACAGACAGACAGACAGACAGAGATAAGGATGGCAGGCCTGCCTGATTTTTCTTTCTTTCTTATCCTTATAAAAAAATGTTTATTTATTTGTTTATTTGTTTATTTATTTATTTATTTATTTATTTATTTATCAGATATAAGTACACTGTAGCTGTCTTCAGACTCTCCAGAACAGGGTGTCAGATTCTGGAGAATCTATATCCCTCTTATGGTCTGCATATGATGTACATGAACACAGCCTCACATATACTTCTAAAAATTTAAAGATGGGTGGGGCCACTGAAAGGGCTCAAAAATTAACAGCATTGTCTCCTCTTCCAGAGAACCTGGGATCAACTACCAGCAACTATATGGTGGCCCATCTCGAGTCCAAGGGGAACAGACAGACTGTAGACAGACAGAAAGACAGACAGAGATAAGGATGGCAGGCCTGCCTGGTCTTTCTTTCTTTCTTATCCTGTTTAAAAAATGTTTATTTATTTATTTATTTATTTATTTATTTATTTATTTATTTAATATAAGTACACTGTAGCTGTCTTCAGACACTCCAGAAGAGGGTGTCAGATTCTGGAGAATCTAAATCACATTTATGGTCTGCATAAGATGTACATAAACACAGCCTCACATATACTTCTAAATATTTAAAGATGGGTGGCGCCACTGAAAGGGCTCAACAATTAACAGCATTGTATCCTCTTCCAGAGAACCTGGGATCAACTACCAGCAACACTATGGTGGCCCATCTACAGTTCCAGGGTATCAGACAGACAGACAGACAGACAGACAGAGATAAGGGTGGCAGGCCTGCCCGGTCTTTCTTACTTTCTTATCCTTTTAAAAAAATGTTTATTTATTTATTTATTTATTTATTTATTTATTTATTTATTTATTTATTTATTAGATATAAGTACACTGTAGCCGTCTTCAGACACTCCAGAAGAGGGTGTCAGATTCTAGAGAATCTAAATCCCTCTTATGGTCTGCATATGATGTACATAAACACAGCCTCACATATACTTCTAAAAATTTAAAGAAAGGTGGAACCACTGAAAGGGCTCAACAATTACCATCACTGTCTCCACTTCCAGAGAACCTGGGATCAACTACCAGCAACTATATGGTGGCCCATCTGCAGTTCCAGGGGATCAGACAGACAGACAGACAGACAGAGATAAGGATGGCAGGCCTGCCAGGTCTTTCTTTCTTACTTATCCTGTTTAAAAAATGTTTATTTATTTATTTTTTTATGTATTTATGTATTTATTAGATATAAGTACACTGTAGCTGTTCAGACACTCCAGAAGAGTGTGTCAGATTCTGGAGAATCTAAATCACTCTTATGGTCTGCATATGATGTACATAAACACAGCCTCACGTATAATTCTAAAAATTAAAAGATGGGTGGGACCACTGAAAGGGCTTAACAATTAACATCATTGTCTCCTCTTCCAGAGAACCTGGGATCAACTACCAGCAACTATATGGTGGCCCATATCCAGTTCCAAAGTTCAGACAGACAGACAGACAGACAGAGATAAGGATGGCAGGCCTGCCTGGTCTTTCTTTCTTTCTTATCATTTTAAAAAAGGTTTATTTATTTATTTATGTATTTATTAGATATAAGTACACTATAGCTATCTTCAGACACTCCAGAAGAGGGTGTTTGATTCTGCAGAACGTAAATCCCATTTATGTTCTGCATATGATGTACATAAACACAGCCTCACATATTCTTCTAAAAATTTAAAGATGGTTGGGGCCACTGAAAGGAACCAACAATTAACAGCATTGTCTCCTCTTCCAGAGAACCTGGGATCAACTACCAGCAACTATATGTTGGCCCATCTCCAGTTTCAGGGGATCAGACAGACAAACAGACAGACAGAAAGACAGAGATAAGGATGGCAGGCCTGCCTGGTCTTTCTATCTTTCTTATCCTTTTTAAAAAATGTTTATTTATTTATTTATGTATTTTTTAGATATAAGTACACTGTAGCTGTCTTCAGACACTCCAGAAGAGGGTGTCAGATTCTGGAGAATCTAAATCCCTCTTATGGTCTGCATATGATGTACATAAACACAGCCTCACATATACTTCTAAAAATTTAAAGATGGGTGGGGTCACTAAAGAAAGAGCTCAACAATTAACAGCATTGTCTCCTCTTCCAGAGAACCTGGGATGAACTACCAGCAACTATATGGTGGCCCATCTCCAGTTCCAGGGGATCAGACAGACAGACAGACAGACGGAGATAAGGATGGCAGGCGTGCCTGGTCTTTCTTTCTTTATTATACTGTTGAAAAAATGTTTATTTATTTATTTATTTTTATTTATGTATTTATTAGATATAAGTACACTGTAGCTGTCTTCAGACACTCTAGAAAAGGGTCTCATCTTCTGGAGAATCTAAATCCCTCTTATGGTCTTCATATGATGTACATAAACACAGCCTCACATATACTTCTAAAAATTTAAAGATGGGTGGGCCCACTGAAAGGGCTCAACAATTAACAGCATTGTCTCTTCTTCCAGAGAACGTGGGATCAACTACCAGCAACTATATGGTGGCCCATCTCAAGTTCCAGGGGATAAGACAGACAGACAGACAGACAGAGATAAGGATGGCAGGCCTGCCTGATTTTTCTTTCTTTCTTATCCTTATAAAAAAATGTTTATTTATTTGTTTATTTGTTTATTTATTTATTTATTTATTTATTTATTTATCAGATATAAGTACACTGTAGCTGTCTTCAGACTCTCCAGAACAGGGTGTCAGATTCTGGAGAATCTATATCCCTCTTATGGTCTGCATATGATGTACATGAACACAGCCTCACATATACTTCTAAAAATTTAAAGATGGGTGGGGCCACTGAAAGGGCTCAAAAATTAACAGCATTGTCTCCTCTTCCAGAGAACCTGGGATCAACTACCAGCAACTATATGGTGGCCCATCTCGAGTCCAAGGGGAACAGACAGACTGTAGACAGACAGAAAGACAGACAGAGATAAGGATGGCAGGCCTGCCTGGTCTTTCTTTCTTTCTTATCCTGTTTAAAAAATGTTTATTTATTTATTTATTTATTTATTTATTTATTTATTTATTTATTTAATATAAGTACACTGTAGCTGTCTTCAGACACTCCAGAAGAGGGTGTCAGATTCTGGAGAATCTAAATCACATTTATGGTCTGCATAAGATGTACATAAACACAGCCTCACATATACTTCTAAATATTTAAAGATGGGTGGCGCCACTGAAAGGGCTCAACAATTAACAGCATTGTATCCTCTTCCAGAGAACCTGGGATCAACTACCAGCAACACTATGGTGGCCCATCTACAGTTCCAGGGTATCAGACAGACAGACAGACAGACAGACAGAGATAAGGGTGGCAGGCCTGCCCGGTCTTTCTTACTTTCTTATCCTTTTAAAAAAATGTTTATTTATTTATTTATTTATTTATTTATTTATTTATTTATTTATTTATTTATGTATTTATTAGATATAAGTAAACTGTAGCTGTCTTCAGACACTCCAGAAGAGGGTGTCAGATTCTGGAGAATCTAAATCCCTCTTATGGTCTGCATATGATGTACATAAACACAGCCTCACATATACTTCTAAAATTTTAAAGATGGGTGGAGCCACAGAAAGGGCTCAACAATTAACAGCATTGTCTCCTCTTCCAAAGAACCTTGGATAAACTACCAGCAACTATATGGTGGCCCATCTCCAGTTCTAGGGTATCACACAGACAGACAGACAGACAGAGATAAGGGTGGCAGGCTTGCCTGGTCTTTCTTTCTGTCTTATCCTTTTTAAAAAATGTTTATTTATTTATTTATTTATTTATTTATTTATTTATTTATTTATTTATGTATTTATTAGATATAAGTACACTGTAGCTGTCTTCAGAAAATACAGAAGAGGGTGTCAGATTCTGGAGAATCTAAATCCCTCTTATGGTCTGCATATGATGTACATAAACACAGCCTCACATACCCTTCTAAAAATTTAAAGATGGGTCGGACCACTGAAAGGGCTCAACAATTAACAGCATTGTCTCCTCTTCCAGAGAACCTGGGATCAACTACCAGCAACTATATGGTGGCCTATCTCCAGTTCCAAAGGATCATATAGATAGACAGACAGACAGACAGAGATAAGGATGGCAGGACTTCCTGGTGTTTCTTTCTTTCTTATCCTTTTTAAAAAATGTTTATTTATTTATTTATTCATGTATTTATTATATTTACGTACACTCTAGCTGTCTTCAGACACTCCAGAAGAGGGTGTCAGTTTCTGGAGAATCTAAATCACTCTTATGGTCTGAATATGATGTACATAAACACAGCCTCAGATATACTTATAAAAATTTAATGAAGGGTGGGGCCACTGAAAGGGCTCAATAATTTACAGCATTGTCTCCTCTTCCAGAGAACCTTGGATAAACTACCAGCAACTATATGGTGGCCCATATCCAGTACCAGAGGATCAGAGAGACAGACAGGCAGACAGACAGAGATAAGGATGGCAGGCCTGCCAGGTCTTTCTTTCTTTCTTGTCCTTTTTAAAAAATGTTTATTTATTTATGTATTTATTATATATAAGTACTCTGTAGCTATCTACAGACACTCCAGAAGAGGGTGTCAGATTCTGAAGAATCTAAAACCATCTTATGGTCTATATATGATGTACATAAACACAGCCTCAGATATACTTCTAAAAATTTAAAGATGGGTGGGGCCACTGAAAGGGCTCAACAATTAACAGCATTGTCTCCTCTTCCAGAGAACCTGGGATCAACTACCAGCAACTATATGGTGACCTATCTTCAGTTCCAAAGGATCATATAGAGAGACAGACAGACAGACAGAAATGAGGATGGCAGGCCTGCCTGGTCTTTCTTTCTTTCTTATCCATTTGAAAAAATGTTTACTTATTAATTAATTAATTAATTAATTCATTTATTTATTAGATATAAGTACACTGTAGCTGTCTTCAGACACTCCAGAAAAGGGTGTGAGATTCTGGAGAATCTAAATACCTCTTATGGTCTGCATATGATGTACATAAACACAGACTCAAGTATACTTCTAAAAATTTAAAGATGGGTGGGGCCAAAGAATGGGCTCAACAATTAACAGTGTTGTCTCCTCTTCCAGAGAACCTGGGATCAACTACCAGCAACTATATGGTGGCCCATATGCAGTTCCAGGGATCAGACAGACAGACAGACAGACAGAGATAAGGATGGCAGGCCTGCCTTGTCTTTCTTTCTTACTTATCCTGTTTAAAAAATGTTTATTTATTTATTTATTTATTTATTTATTTATTTATTTATTTATGTATTAGATATAAGTACACTGTAGATGTCTTCAGACACTCCAGAAGAGGGTGTCAGATTCTGGAGAATTTAAATCACTCTTATGGTCTGCATATGATGTACATAAATACAGCCTCACATTTACCTCTAAAAATTTAAAGATGGGTGGGGCCACTGAGAGTGCTCAACAATTAACAGCATTGTCTCCTCTTCCAGAGAACATTGGATAAACTACCAGCAACTATATGGTGGCCCATCTCCAGTTCCAGGGTATCAGACAGACAGACAGAGAGACAGAGATAAGGATGGAGG
This sequence comes from Mus caroli, assembly GCF_978045245.1. Classification (NCBI taxonomy): domain Eukaryota; kingdom Metazoa; phylum Chordata; class Mammalia; order Rodentia; family Muridae; genus Mus; species Mus caroli. The sequence goes on from NW_028227278.1 coordinate 7,872,396, forward strand.
CCTGCCTGGTCTTTCTTTCTTTCTTATACTTTAAAAAAATGTTTATTTATTTATTTATTTATTTATTTATTTATTTATTTATTTATTAGAAATAATTACACTGTAGCTGTCTTCAGACACTCTAGAAGAGGGTCTCATCTTCTGGAGAATCTAAATCCCTCTTATGGTCTTCATATGATGTACATAAACACAGCCTCACATATACTTCTAAATATTTAAAGATGGGTGGGCCCACTGAAAGGGCTCAACAATTAACAGCATTGTCTCCTCTTCCAGAGAACCTTGGATAAACTACCAGCAACTATATGGTGGCCCATCTCCAGTTCTAGGGTATCACACAGACAGACAGACAGACAGACAGAGATAAGGGTGGCAGGCTTGCCTGGTCTTTCTTTCTGTCTTATCCTTTTTAAAAAATGTTTATTTATTTATTTATTTATTTATTTATTTATTTATTTATTTATTTATGTATTTATTAGATATAAGTACACTGTAGCTGTCTTCAGAAAATACAGAAGAGGGTGTCAGATTCTGGAGAATCTAAATCCCTCTTATGGTCTGCATATGATGTACATAAACACAGCCTCACATACCCTTCTAAAAATTTAAAGATGGGTGGGGCCACTGAAAGGGCTCAACAATTAACAGCATTGTCTCCTCTTCCAGGAACCTGGGATCAACTAACAGCAACTATATGGTGGCCTATCTCCAGTTCCAAAGGATCATATAGATAGACAGACAGACAGACAGAGATAAGGATGGCAGGACTTCCTGGTGTTTCTTTCTTTCTTATCCTTTTAAAAAAATGTTTATTTATTTATTTATTCATGTATTTATTATATTTACGTACACTGTAGCTGTCTTCAGACACTCCAGAAGAGGGTGTCAGTTTCTGGAGAATCTAAATCACTCTTATGGTCTGAATATGATGTACATAAACACAGCCTCAGATATACTTATAAAAATTTAATGAAGGGTGGGGCCACTGAAAGGGCTCAATAATTTACAGCATTGTCTCCTCTTCCAGAGAACCTTGGATAAACTACCAGCAACTATATGGTGGCCCATATCCAGTACCAGAGGATCAGACAGACAGACAGGCAGACAGACAGAGATAAGGATGGCAGGCCTGCCAGGTCTTTCTTTCTTTCTTGTCCTTTTTAAAAAATGTTTATTTATTTATGTATTTATTATATATAAGTACTCTGTAGCTATCTACAGACACTCCAGAAGAGGGTGTCAGATTCTGAAGAATCTAAAACCATCTTATGGTCTGCATATGATGTACATAAACACAGCCTCAGATATACTTCTAAAAATTTAAATATGGGTGGGGCCACTGAAAGGGCTCAACAATTAACAGCATTGTCTCCTCTTCCAGAGAACCTGGGATCAACTACCAGCAACTATATGGTGATCTATCTTCAGTTCCAAAGGATCATATAGAGAGACAGACAGACAGACAGAAATGAGGATGGCAGGCCTGCCTGGTCTTTCTTTCTTTCTTATCCATTTGAAAAAATGTTTACTTATTAATTAATTAATTAATTTATTTATTTATTTATTAGATATAAGTACACTGTAGCTGTCTTCAGACACTCCAGAAAAGGGTGTGAGATTCTGGAGAATCTAAATACCTCTTATGGTCTGCATATGATGTACATAAACACAGACTCAAGTATACTTCTAAAAATTTAAAGATGGGTGGGGCCAAAGAATGGGCTCAACAATTAACAGTGTTGTCTCCTCTTCCAGAGAACCTGGGATCAACTACCAGCAACTATATGGTGGCCCATATGCAGTTCCAGGGATCAGACAGACAGACAGACAGACAGAGATAAGGATGGCAGGCCTGCCTGGTCTTTCTTTCTTACTTATCCTGTTTAAAAAATGTTTATTTATTTATTTATTTATTTATTTATTTATGTATTTATTAGATATAAGTACACTGTAGCTGTCTTCAGACACTCCAGAAGAGGGTGTCAGATTCTGGAGAATTTAAATCACTCTTATGGTCTGCATATGATGTACATAAATACAGCCTCACATTTACCTCTAAAAATTTAAAGATGGGTGGGGCCACTGAGAGGGCTCAACAATTAACAGCATTGTCTCCTCTTCCAGAGAACATTGGATAAACTACTAGCAACTATATGGTGGCCCATCTCCAGTTCCAGGGTATCAGACAGACAGACAGAGAGACAGAGATAAGGATGAAGGCCTGCCTGGTCTTTCTTTCTTTCTTATACTTTAAAAAAATGTTTATTTATTTATTTATTTATTTATTTATTTATTTATTAGAAATAATTACACTGTAGCTGTCTTCAGACACTCTAGAAGAGGGTCTCATCTTCTGGAGAATCTAAATCCCTCTTATGGTGTTCATATGATGTACATAAACACAGCCTCACATATACTTCTAAAAATTTAAAGATGGGTGGGCCCACTGAAAGGGCTCAACAATTAACAGCATTGTCTCTTCTTCCAGAGAACGTGGGATCAACTACCAGCAACTATATGGTGGCCCATCTCAAGTTCCAGGGGATAAGACAGACAGACAGACAGACAGAGATAAGGATGGCAGGCCTGCCTGATTTTTCTTTCTTTCTTATCCTTTTAAAAAAATGTTTATTTATTTGTTTATTTGTTTATTTGTTTATTTATTTATTTATTTATTTATCAGATATAAGTACACTGTAGCTGTCTTCAGACTCTCCAGAAGAGGGTGTCAGATTCTGGAGAATCTATATCCCTCTTATGGTCTGCATATGATGTACATGAACACAGCCTCACATATACTTCTAAAAATTTAAAGATGGGTGGGGACACTGAATGGGCTCAAAAATTAACAGCATTGTCTCCTCTTCCAGAGAACCTGGGATCAACTACCAGCAACTATATGGTGGCCCATCTCGAGTCCAAGGGGATCAGACAGACTGTAGACAGACAGAAAGACAGACAGAGATAAGGATGGCAGGCCTGCCTGGTCTTTCTTTCTTTCTTATCCTGTTTAAAAAATGTTTATTTATTTATTTATTTATTTATTTATTTATTTATTTATTTATTTAATATAAGTACACTGTAGCTGTCTTCAGACACTCCAGAAGAGGGTGTCAGATTCTGGAGAATCTAAATCACATTTATGGTCTGTATAAGATGTACATAAACACAGCCTCACATATACTTCTAAATATTTAAAGATGGGTGGCGCCACTGAAAGGGCTCAACAATTAACAGCATTGTATCCTCTTCCAGAGAACCTGGGATCAACTACCAGCAACACTATGGTGGCCCATCTACAGTTCCAGGGTATCAGACAGACAGACAGACAGACAGACAGAGATAAGGGTGGCAGGCTTGCCTGGTCTTTCTTTCTGTCTTATCCTTTTTAAAAAATATTTATTTATTTATTTATTTATTTATTTATTTATTTATTTATGTATTTATTAGATATAAGTACACTGTAGCTGTCTTCAGAAAATACAGAAGAGGGTGTCAGATTCTGGAGAATCTAAATCCCTCTTATGGTCTGCATATGATGTACATAAACACAGCCTCACATACCCTTCTAAAAATTTAAAGATGGGTGGGGCCACTGAAAGGGCTCAACAATTAACAGCATTGTCTCCTCTTCCAGAGAACCTGGTATCAACTACCAGCAACTATATGGTGGCCTATCTCCAGTTCCAAAGGATCATATAGATAGACAGACAGACAGACAGAGATAAGGATGGCAGGACTTCCTGGTGTTTCTTTCTTTCTTATCCTTTTTAAAAAATGTTTATTTATTTATTTATTCATGTATTTATTATATTTACGTACACTGTAGCTGTCTTCAGACACTCCAGAAGAGGGTGTCAGTTTCTGGAGAATCTAAATCACTCTTATGGTCTGAATATGATGTACATAAACACAGCCTCAGATATACTTATAAAAATTTAATGAAGGGTGGGGCCACTGAAAGGGCTCAATAATTTACAGCATTGTCTCCTCTTCCAGAGAACCTTGGATAAACTACCAGGAACTATATGGTGGCCCATATCCAGTACCAGAGGATTAGACAGACAGACAGGCAGACAGACAGAGATAAGGATGGCAGGCCTGCCAGGTCTTTCTTTCTTTCTTGTCCTTTTTAAAAAATGTTTATTTATTCATGTATTTATTATATATAAGTACTCTGTAGATATCTACAGACACTCCAGAAGAGGGTGTCAGATTCTGAAGAATCTAAAACCATCTTATGGTCTGCATATGATGTACATAAACACAGCCTCAGATATACTTCTAAAAATTTAAAGATGGGTGGGGCCACTGAAAGGGCTCAACAATTAACAGCATTGTCTCCTCTTCCAGAGAACCTGGGATCAACTACCAGCAACAATATGGTGACCTATCTTCAGTTCCAAAGGATCATATAGAGAGACAGACAGACAGACAGAAATGAGGATGGCAGGCCTGCCTGGTCTTTCTTTCTTTCTTATCCATTTGAAAAAATGTTTACTTATTAATTTATTTATTTATTTATTTATTTATTTATTTATTTATTTATTAGATATAAGTACACTGTAGCTGTCTTCAGACACTCCAGAAGAGGGTGTGAGATTCAGGAGAATCTAAATACCTCTTATGGTCTGCATATGATATACATAAACACAGACTCAAGTATACTTCTAAAAATTTAAAGATGGGTGGGGCCAAAGAATGGGCTCAACAATTAACAGCGTTGTCTCCTCTTCCAGAGAAACTGGGATCAACTACCAGCAACTATATGGTGGCCCATCTGCAGTTCCAGGGATCAGACAGACAGACAGACAGACAGAGATAAGGATGGCAGGCCTGCCTGGTCTTTCTTTCTTACTTATCCTGTTTAAAAAATGTTTATTTATTTATTTATTTATATATTTATGTATTTATTAGATATAAGTACACTGTAGCTGTCTTCAGACACTCCAGAAGAGGGTGTCAGATTCTGGAGAATTTAAATCACTCTTATGGTCTGCATATGATGTACATAAATACAGCCTCACATTTACCTCTAAATATTTAAAGATGGGTGGGGCCAAAGAATGGGCTCAACAATTAACAGCATTGTCTCCTCTTCCAGATAACATTGGATAAACTACCAGCAACTATATGGTGGCCCATTTCCAGTTCCAGGGTATCAGACAGACAGACAGAGAGACAGAGATAAGGATGGAGGCCTGCCTGGTCTTTCTTTCTTTCTTATACTTTAAAAAAATGTTTATTTATTTATTTATTTATTTATTTATTTATTTATTTATGTATTTATTAGAAATAAGTACACTGTAGCTGTCTTCAGACACTCTAGAAGAGGGTCTCATCTTCTGGAGAATCTAAATCCCTCTTATGGTCTTCATATGATGTACATAAACACAGCCTCACATATACTTCTAAAAATTTAAAGATGGGTGGGCCCACTGAAAGGGCTGAACAATTAACAGCATTGTCTCTTCTTCCAGAGAACTTGGGATCAACTACCAGCAACTATATGGTGGCCCATCTCAAGTTCCAGGGGATAAGACAGACAGACAGACAGACAGAGATAAGGATGGCAGGCCTGCCTGATTTTTCTTTCTTTCTTATCCTTTTAAAAAATGTTTATTTATTTGTTTATTTGTTTATTTATTTGTTTATTTATTTATTTATTTATTTATTTATCAGATATAAGTACACTGTAGCTGTCTTCAGACTCTCCAGAAGAGGGTGTCAGATTCTGGAGAATCTATATCCCTCTTATGGTCTGCATATGATGTACATGAACACAGCCTCACATATACTTCTAAAAATTTAAAGATGGGTGGGGCCACTGAAAGGGCTCAAAAATTAACAGCATTGTCTCCTCTTCCAGAGAACCTGGGATCAACTACCAGCAACTATATGGTGGCCCATCTCGAGTCCAAGGGGATCAGACAGACTGTAGACAGACAGAAAGACAGACAGAGATAAGGATGGCAGGCCTGCCTGGTTTTTCTTTCTTTCTTATCCTGTTTAAAAAATGTTTATTTATTTATTTATTTATTTATTTATTTATTTATTTATTTATTCATTTATTTATTTATTTATGTATTTATTAGATATAAGTAAAATGTAGCTGTCTTCAGACACTCCAGAAGAGGGTGTCAGATTCTGGAGAATCTAAATCCCTCTTATGGTCTGCATATGATGTACATAAACACAGCCTCACATATACTTCTAAAATTTTAAAGATGGGTAGGGCCACAGAAAGGGCTCAACAATTAACAGCATTGTCTCCTCTTCCAGAGAACCTTGGATAAACTACCAGCAACTATATGGTGGCCCATCTCCAGTTCTAGGGTATCACACAGACAGACAGACAGACAGACAGAGATAAGGGTGGCAGGCTTGCCTGGTCTTTCTTTCTGTCTTATCCTTTTTAAAAAATATTTATTTATTTATTTATTTATTTATTTATTTATTTATTTATTTATTTATTAGATATAAGTACACTGTAACTGTCTTCAGAAAATACAGAAGAGGGTGTCAGATTCTGGAGAATCTAAATCCCTCTTATGGTCTGCATATGATGTACATAAACACAGCCTCACATACCCTTCTAAAAATTTAAAGATGGGTGGGGCCACTGAAAGGGCTCAACAATTAACAGCATTGTCTCCTCTTCCAGAGAACCTGGGATCAACTACCAGCAACTATATGGTGGCCTATCTCCAGTTCCAAAGGATCATATAGATAGACAGACAGACAGACAGAGATAAGGATGGCAGGACTTCCTGGTGTTTCTTTCTTTCTTATCCTTTTTAAAAAATGTTTATTTATTTATTTATTCATGTATTTATTATATTTACGTACACTGTAGCTGTCTTCAGACACTCCAGAAGAGGGTGTCAGTTTCTGGAGAATCTAAATCACTCTTATGGTCTGAATATGATGTACATAAACACAGCCTCAGATATACTTATAAAAATTTAATGAAGGGTGGGGCCACTGAAAGGGCTCAATCATTTACAGCATTGTCTCCTCTTCCAGAGAACCTTGGATAAACTACCAGCAACTATATGGTGGCCCATATCCAGTACCAGAGGATCAGACAGACAGACAGGCAGACAGACAGAGATAAGGATGGCAGGCCTGCCAGGTCTTTCTTTCTTTCTTGTCCTTTTTAAAAAATGTTTATTTATTTATGTATTTATTATATATAAGTACTCTGTAGCTATCTACAGACACTCCAGAAGAGGGTGTCAGATTCTGAAGAATCTAAAACCATCTTATGGTCTGCATATGATGTACATAAACACAGCCTCATATATACTTCTAAAAATTTAAATATGGGTGGGGCCACTGAAAGGGCTCAACAATTAACAGCATTGTCTCCTCTTCCAGAGAACCTGGGATCAACTACCAGCAACTATATGGTGATCTATCTTCAGTTCCAAAGGATCATATAGAGAGACAGACAGACAGACAGAAATGAGGATGGCAGGCCTGCCTGGTCTTTCTTTCTTTCTTATCCATTTGAAAAAATGTTTACTTATTAATTAATTAATTAATTTATTTATTTATTTATTAGATATAAGTACACTGTAGCTGTCTTCAGACACTCCAGAAAAGGGTGTGAGATTCTGGAGAATCTAAATACCTCTTATGGTCTGCATATGATGTACATAAACACAGACTCAAGTATACTTCTAAAAATTTAAAGATGGGTGGGGCCAAAGAATGGGCTCAACAATTAACAGTGTTGTCTCCTCTTCCAGAGAACCTGGGATCAACTACCAGCAACTATATGGTGGCCCATATGCAGTTCCAGGGATCAGACAGACAGACAGACAGACAGAGATAAGGATGGCAGGCCTGCCTGGTCTTTCTTTCTTACTTATCCTGTTTAAAAAATGTTTATTTATTTATTTATTTATTTATTTATGTATTTATTAGATATAAGTACACTGTAGCTGTCTTCAGACACTCCAGAAGAGGGTGTCAGATTCTGGAGAATTTAAATCACTCTTATGGTCTGCATATGATGTACATAAATACAGCCTCACATTTACCTCTAAAAATTTAAAGATGGGTGGGGCCACTGAGAGGGCTCAACAATTAACAGCATTGTCTCCTCTTCCAGAGAACATTGGATAAACTACCAGCAACTATATGGTGGCCCATCTCCAGTTCCAGGGTATCAGACAGACAGACAGAGAGACAGAGATAAGGATGAAGGCCTGCCTGGTCTTTCTTTCTTTCTTATACTTTAAAAAAATGTTTATTTATTTATTTATTTATTTATTTATTAGAAATAATTACACTGTAGCTGTCTTCAGACACTCTAGAAGAGGGTCTCATCTTCTGGAGAATCTAAATCCCTCTTATGGTCTTCATATGATGTACATAAACACAGCCTCACATATACTTCTAAAAATTTAAAGATGGGTGGGCCCACTGAAAGGGCTCAACAATTAACAGCATTGTCTCTTCTTCCAGAGAACGTGGGATCAACTACCAGCAACTATATGGTGGCCCATCTCAAGTTCCAGGGGATAAGACAGACAGACAGACAGACAGAGATAAGGATGGCAGGCCTGCCTGATTTTTCTTTCTTTCTTATCCTTTAAAAAAAATGTTTATTTATTTGTTTATTTGTTTATTTATTTATTTATTTATTTATTTATTTATTTATCAGATATAAGTACACTGTAGCTGTCTTCAGACTCTCCAGAAGAGGGTGTCAGATTCTGGAGAATCTATATCCCTCTTATGGTCTGCATATGATGTACATGAACACAGCCTCACATATACTTCTAAAAATTTAAAGATGGGTGGGGACACTGAAAGGGCTCAAAAATTAACAGCATTGTCTCCTCTTCCAGAGAACCTGGGATCAACTACCAGCAACTATATGGTGGCCCATCTCGAGTCCAAGGGGATCAGACAGACTGTAGACAGACAGAAAGACAGACAGAGATAAGGATGGCAGGCCTGCCTGGTCTTTCTTTCTTTCTTATCCTATTTAAAAAATGTTTATTTATTTATTTATTTATTTATTTATTTATTTAATATAAGTACACTGTAGCTGTCTTCAGACACTCCAGAAGAGGGTGTCAGATTCTGGAGAATCTAAATCACATTTATGGTCTGTATAAGATGTACATAAACACAGCCTCACATATACTTCTAAATATTTAAAGATGGGTGGCGCCACTGAAAGGGCTCAACAATTAACAGCATTGTATCCTCTTCCAGAGAACCTGGGATCAACTACCAGCAACACTATGGTGGCCCATCTACAGTTCCAGGGTATCAGACAGAGAGACAGACAGACAGACAGACAGAGATAAGGGTGGCAGGCTTGCCTGGTCTTTCTTTCTGTCTTATCCTTTTTAAAAAATATTTATTTATTTATTTATTTATTTATTTATTTATTTATTTATGTATTTATTAGATATAAGTACACTGTAGCTGTCTTCAGAAAATACAGAAGAGGGTGTCAGATTCTGGAGAATCTAAATCCCTCTTATGGTCTGCATATGATGTACATAAACACAGCCTCACATACCCTTCTAAAAATTTAAAGATGGGTGGGGCCACTGAAAGGGCTCAACAATTAACAGCATTGTCTCCTCTTCCAGAGAACCTGGTATCAACTACCAGCAACTATATGGTGGCCTATCTCCAGTTCCAAAGGATCATATAGATAGACAGACAGACAGACAGAGATAAGGATGGCAGGACTTCCTGGTGTTTCTTTCTTTCTTATCCTTTTTAAAAAATGTTTATTTATTTATTTATTCATGTATTTATTATATTTACGTACACTGTAGCTGTCTTCAGACACTCCAGAAGAGGGTGTCAGTTTCTGGAGAATCTAAATCACTCTTATGGTCTGAATATGATGTACATAAACACAGCCTCAGATATACTTATAAAAATTTAATGAAGGGTGGGGCCACTGAAAGGGCTCAATAATTTACAGCATTGTCTCCTCTTCCAGAGAACCTTGGATAAACTACCAGCAACTATATGGTGGCCCATATCCAGTACCAGAGGATTAGACAGACAGGCAGGCAGACAGACAGAGATAAGGATGGCAGGCCTGCCAGGTCTTTCTTTCTTTCTTGTCCTTTTTAAAAAATGTTTATTTATTTATGTATTTATTATATATAAGTACTCTGTAGATATCTACAGACACTCCAGAAGAGGGTGTCAGATTCTGAAGAATCTAAAACCATCTTATGGTCTGCATATGATGTACATAAACACAGCCTCAGATATACTTCTAAAAATTTAAAGATGGGTGGGGCCACTGAAAGGGCTCAACAATTAACAGCATTGTCTCCTCTTCCAGAGAACCTGGGATCAACTACCAGCAACTATATGGTGACCTATCTTCAGTTCCAAAGGATCATATAGAGAGACAGACAGACAGACAGAAATGAGGATGGCAGGCCTGCCTGGTCTTTCTTTCTTTCTTATCCATTTGAAGAAATGTTTACTTATTAATTAATTAATTAATTAATTAATTAATTAATTTATTTATTTATTTATTAGATATAAGTACACTGTAGCTGTCTTCAGACACTCCAGAAGAGGGTGTGAGATTCAGGAGAATCTAAATACCTCTTATGGTCTGCATATGATATACATAAACACAGACTCAAGTATACTTCTAAAAATTTAAAGATGGGTGGGGCCAAAGAATGGGCTCAACAATTAACAGCGTTGTCTCCTCTTCCAGAGAACCTGGGATCAACTACCAGCAACTATATGGTGGCCCAATTGTAGTTCCAGGGATCAGACAGACAGACAGACAGACAGAGATAAGGATGGCAGGCCTGCCTGGTCTTTCTTTCTTACTTATCCTGTTTAAAAAATGTTTATTTATTTATTTATTTATATATTTATGTATTTATTAGATATAAGTACACTGTAGCTGTCTTCAGACACTCCAGAAGAGGGTGTCAGATTCTGGAGAATTTAAATCACTCTTATGGTCTGCATATGATGTACATAAATACAGCCTCACATTTACCTCTAAATATTTAAAGATGGGTGGGGCCAAAGAATGGGCTCAACAATTAACAGCATTGTCTCCTCTTCCAGATAACATTGGATAAACTACCAGCAACTATATGGTGGCCCATTTCCAGTTCCAGGGTATCAGACAGACAGACAGAGAGACAGAGATAAGGATGGAGGCCTGCCTGGTCTTTCTTTCTTTCTTATACTTTAAAAAAATGTTTATTTATTTATTTATTTATTTATTTATTTATTTATTTATTTATGTATTTATTAGAAATAAGTACACTGTAGCTGTCTTCAGACACTCTAGAAGAGGGTCTCATCTTCTGGAGAATCTAAATCCCTCTTATGGTCTTCATATGATGTACATAAACACAGCCTCACATATACTTCTAAAAATTTAAAGATGGGTGGGCCCACTGAAAGGGCTGAACAATTAACAGCATTGTCTCTTCTTCCAGAGAACTTGGGATCAACTACCAGCAACTATATGGTGGCCCATCTCAAGTTCCAGGGGATAAGACAGACAGACAGACAGACAGAGATAAGGATGGCAGGCCTGCCTGATTTTTCTTTCTTTCTTATCCTTTTAAAAAATGTTTATTTATTTGTTTATTTGTTTATTTATTTATTTATTTATTTATTTATTTATTTATCAGATATAAGTACACTGTAGCTGTCTTCAGACTCTCCAGAAGAGGGTGTCAGATTCTGGAGAATCTATATCCCTCTTATGGTCTGCATATGATGTACATGAACACAGCCTCACATATACTTCTAAAAATTTAAAGATGGGTGGGGCCACTGAAAGGGCTCAAAAATTAACAGCATTGTCTCCTCTTCCAGAGAACCTGGGATCAACTACCAGCAACTATATGGTGGCCCATCTCGAGTCCAAGGGGATCAGACAGACTGTAGACAGACAGAAAGACAGACAGAGATAAGGATGGCAGGCCTGCCTGGTTTTTCTTTCTTTCTTATCCTGTTTAAAAAATGTTTATTTATTTATTTATTTATTTATTTATTTATTTATTCATTTATTTATTTATTTATTTATGTATTTATTAGATATAAGTAAAATGTAGCTGTCTTCAGACACTCCAGAAGAGGGTGTCAGATTCTGGAGAATCTAAATCCCTCTTATGGTCTGCATATGATGTACATAAACACAGCCTCACATACCCTTCTAAAAATTTAAAGATGGGTGGGGCCACTGAAAGGGCTCAACAATTAACAGCATTGTCTCCTCTTCCAGAGAACCTGGTATCAACTACCAGCAACTATATGGTGGCCTATCTCCAGTTCCAAAGGATCATATAGATAGACAGACAGACAGACAGAGATAAGGATGGCAGGACTTCCTGGTGTTTCTTTCTTTCTTATCCTTTTTAAAAAATGTTTATTTATTTATTTATTCATGTATTTATTATATTTACGTACACTGTAGCTGTCTTCAGACACTCCAGAAGAGGGTGTCAGTTTCTGGAGAATCTAAATCACTCTTATGGTCTGAATATGATGTACATAAACACAGCCTCAGATATACTTATAAAAATTTAATGAAGGGTGGGGCCACTGAAAGGGCTCAATAATTTACAGCATTGTCTCCTCTTCCAGAGAACCTTGGATAAACTACCAGCAACTATATGGTGGCCCATATCCAGTACCAGAGGATTAGACAGACAGGCAGGCAGACAGACAGAGATAAGGATGGCAGGCCTGCCAGGTCTTTCTTTCTTTCTTGTCCTTTTTAAAAAATGTTTATTTATTTATGTATTTATTATATATAAGTACTCTGTAGATATCTACAGACACTCCAGAAGAGGGTGTCAGATTCTGAAGAATCTAAAACCATCTTATGGTCTGCATATGATGTACATAAACACAGCCTCAGATATACTTCTAAAAATTTAAAGATGGGTGGGGCCACTGAAAGGGCTCAACAATTAACAGCATTGTCTCCTCTTCCAGAGAACCTGGGATCAACTACCAGCAACTATATGGTGACCTATCTTCAGTTCCAAAGGATCATATAGAGAGACAGACAGACAGACAGAAATGAGGATGGCAGGCCTGCCTGGTCTTTCTTTCTTTCTTATCCATTTGAAGAAATGTTTACTTATTAATTAATTAATTAATTAATTAATTAATTTATTTATTTATTTATTAGATATAAGTACACTGTAGCTGTCTTCAGACACTCCAGAAGAGGGTGTGAGATTCAGGAGAATCTAAATACCTCTTATGGTCTGCATATGATATACATAAACACAGACTCAAGTATACTTCTAAAAATTTAAAGATGGGTGGGGCCAAAGAATGGGCTCAACAATTAACAGCGTTGTCTCCTCTTCCAGAGAACCTGGGATCAACTACCAGCAACTATATGGTGGCCCAATTGTAGTTCCAGGGATCAGACAGACAGACAGACAGACAGAGATAAGGATGGCAGGCCTGCCTGGTCTTTCTTTCTTACTTATCCTGTTTAAAAAATGTTTATTTATTTATTTATTTATATATTTATGTATTTATTAGATATAAGTACACTGTAGCTGTCTTCAGACACTCCAGAAGAGGGTGTCAGATTCTGGAGAATTTAAATCACTCTTATGGTCTGCATATGATGTACATAAATACAGCCTCACATTTACCTCTAAATATTTAAAGATGGGTGGGGCCAAAGAATGGGCTCAACAATTAACAGCATTGTCTCCTCTTCCAGATAACATTGGATAAACTACCAGCAACTATATGGTGGCCCATTTCCAGTTCCAGGGTATCAGACAGACAGACAGAGAGACAGAGATAAGGATGGAGGCCTGCCTGGTCTTTCTTTCTTTCTTATACTTTAAAAAAATGTTTATTTATTTATTTATTTATTTATTTATTTATTTATTTATTTATGTATTTATTAGAAATAAGTACACTGTAGCTGTCTTCAGACACTCTAGAAGAGGGTCTCATCTTCTGGAGAATCTAAATCCCTCTTATGGTCTTCATATGATGTACATAAACACAGCCTCACATATACTTCTAAAAATTTAAAGATGGGTGGGCCCACTGAAAGGGCTGAACAATTAACAGCATTGTCTCTTCTTCCAGAGAACTTGGGATCAACTACCAGCAACTATATGGTGGCCCATCTCAAGTTCCAGGGGATAAGACAGACAGACAGACAGACAGAGATAAGGATGGCAGGCCTGCCTGATTTTTCTTTCTTTCTTATCCTTTTAAAAAATGTTTATTTATTTGTTTATTTGTTTATTTATTTATTTATTTATTTATTTATTTATTTATTTATCAGATATAAGTACACTGTAGCTGTCTTCAGACTCTCCAGAAGAGGGTGTCAGATTCTGGAGAATCTATATCCCTCTTATGGTCTGCATATGATGTACATGAACACAGCCTCACATATACTTCTAAAAATTTAAAGATGGGTGGGGCCACTGAAAGGGCTCAAAAATTAACAGCATTGTCTCCTCTTCCAGAGAACCTGGGATCAACTACCAGCAACTATATGGTGGCCCATCTCGAGTCCAAGGGGATCAGACAGACTGTAGACAGACAGAAAGACAGACAGAGATAAGGATGGCAGGCCTGCCTGGTTTTTCTTTCTTTCTTATCCTGTTTAAAAAATGTTTATTTATTTATTTATTTATTTATTTATTTATTTATTTATTCATTTATTTATTTATTTATTTATGTATTTATTAGATATAAGTAAAATGTAGCTGTCTTCAGACACTCCAGAAGAGGGTGTCAGATTCTGGAGAATCTAAATCCCTCTTATGGTCTGCATATGATGTACATAAACACAGCCTCACATATACTTCTAAAATTTTAAAGATGGGTAGGGCCACAGAAAGGGCTCAACAATTAACAGCATTGTCTCCTCTTCCAGAGAACCTTGGATAAACTACCAGCAACTATATGGTGGCCCATCTCCAGTTCTAGGGTATCACACAGACAGACAGACAGACAGACAGAGATAAGGGTGGCAGGCTTGCCTGGTCTTTCTTTCTGTCTTATCCTTTTTAAAAAATATTTATTTATTTATTTATTTATTTATTTATTTATTTATTAGATATAAGTACACTGTAACTGTCTTCAGAAAATACAGAAGAGGGTGTCAGATTCTGGAGAATCTAAATCCCTCTTATGGTCTGCATATGATATACATAAACACAGCCTCACATACCCTTCTAAAAATTTAAAGATGGGTGGGGCCACTGAAAGGGCTAAACAATTAACAGCATTGTCTCCTCTTCCAGAGAACCTGGGATCAACTACCAGCAACTATATGGTGGCCTATCTCCAGTTCCAAAGGATCATATAGATAGACAGACAGACAGACAGAGATAAGGATGGCAGGACTTCCTGGTGTTTCTTTCTTTCTTATCCTTTTTAAAAAATGTTTATTTATTTATTTATTCATGTATTTATTATATTTACGTACACTGTAGCTGTCTTCAGACACTCCAGAAGAGGGTGTCAGTTTCTGGAGAATCTAAATCACTCTTATGGTCTGAATATGATGTACATAAACACAGCCTCAGATATACTTATAAAAATTTAATGAAGGGTGGGGCCACTGAAAGGGCTCAATAATTTACAGCATTGTCTCCTCTTCCAGAGAACCTTGGATAAACTACCAGCAACTATATGGTGGCCCATATCCAGTACCAGAGGATCAGACAGACAGACAGACAGACCGACAGAGATAAGAATGGCAGGCCTGCCAGGTCTTTCTTTCTTTCTTGTCCTTTTTAAAAAATGTTTATTTATTTATGTATTTATTATATATAAGTACTCTGTAGCTATCTACAGACACTCCAGAAGAGGGTGTCAGATTCTGAAGAATCTAAAACCATCTTATGGTCTGCATATGATGTACATAAACACAGCCTCAGATATACTTCTAAAAATTTAAAGATGGGTGGGGCCACTGAAAGGGCTCAACAATTAACAGCATTGTCTCCTCTTCCAGAGAACCTGGGATCAACTACCAGCAACTATATAGTGGCCTATCTTCAGTTCCAAAGGATCATATAGAGAGAGAGACAGACAGACAGAAATGAGGATGGCAGGCCTGCCTGGTCTTTCTTTCTTTCTTATCCATTTGAAAAAATGTTTACTTATTAATTAATTAATTAATTAATTAATTAATTTATTTATTTATTTATTTATTAGATATAAGTACACTGTAGCTGTCTTCAGACACTCCAGAAGAGGGTGTGAGATTCTGGAGAATCTACATACCTCTTATGGTCTGCATATGATGTACATAAACACAGACTCAAGTATACTTCTAAAAATTTAAAGATGGGTGGGGCCAAAGAATGGGCTCAACAATTAACAGCGTTGTCTCCTCTTCCAGAGAACCTGGGATCAACTACCAGCAACTATATGGTGGCCCATCTGCAGTTCCAGGGATCAGACAGACAGACAGACAGACAGAGATAAGGATGGCAGGCCTGCCTGGTCTTTCTTTCTTACTTATCCTTTATAAAAAATGATTATTTATTTATTTATTTATTTATTTATTTATTTATTTATTCATGTGTTTTTTAGATATAAGTACACTGTAGCTGTCTTCAGACACTCCAGTATAGGGTGTCAGATTCTGGAGAATCTAAATCCCTCTTATGGTCTGCATATGATGTACATAAACACAGCCTCACATATACTTCTAAAAATTTAAAGATGGGTGGGGCCACTGAAAGGGCTCAATAATTAATAGCATTGTCTCCTCTTCCAGAGAACCTGGGATCAACTACAAGCAACTATATGGTTGCCCATCTCCAGTTCCAGGGGATCAGACAGAGAGACAGACAGACAGACAGAGATAAGGATGGAAGGCCTGCCTGGTCTTTCTTTCTTTCTTATCCTTTTTAAAAAATGTTTATTTATTCATTTATTTATTTATGTATTTATTAGATATAAGTACACTGTAGCTATCTTCAGACACTCCAGAAGAGGGTGTCATATTCTGGAGAATCTAAATCCCTCTTATTGTCTGCATATGATGTACATAAACACAGCCTCACATACACCTCTAAAAATTTAAAGATGAGTGGGGCCACTGAAAGGGCTCAACAATTAACAGCATTGTCTCCTCTTCCAGAGAACCTGGGATCAACTACCAGCAACTATATGGTGGCCCATCTCCAGTTCCAGGAGATCAGAAAGACAGACAGACAGACAGAGAAAAGGATGGCAGGCCCTGCCTGGTCTTTCTTTTTTTCTTATCATTTTTTTTAAAAATATTTATTTATTTATTTATTTATTTATTTATTTATTTATTTATTTATTTATTAGACATAAGTACACTGTAGCTGTCTTCAGACACTCCAGAAGAGGGTGTCAGATTCTGGAGAATCTAAATCCCTCTTATAGTCTGCCTATGTTGTACATAAACACAGCCTCACATACACTTCTAAAAATTTAAAGATGGGTGGGGCCACTGAAGGGCTCAACAATTAACAGCATTGTCTCCTCTTACAGAGAACCTGGGATCAACTACCAGCAAAAATATGGTGGCCCATCTCCAGTTTCAGGGGATCAGACAGACAGACAGACAAACAGACAAGGATGGCAGGCCTGCCTGGTTGTTCTTTCTCTCTTATCCTTTTTGAAAAAATGTTTATTTATTTATTTATGTATTTATTAGATATAAGTACACTGTAGAGGTCTTCAGACACTCCAGAAGAGGTTGTCAGATTCTGGATAATCTAAATCCCTCTTATGGTCTGCATATGATGTACATAAACACAGACTCACATTTACTTCCAAAAATTTAAAGATGGGTGGGGCCACTGAAAGGGCTCAACAATTAACAGCATTGTCTCCTCTTCCAGAGAACCTGAGATCAACTACCAGCAACTATATGGTGGCCCATTTCCAGGTCCAGGGAATCAGAAAGACAGATAGACAGACAGACAGAGATAAGGATGGCAGACCTGCCTGGTATTTCTTTTTTTCTTATCAATTTTAAAAAAAGTTTATTTATTCATTTATTTATTTATTTATTTATTTATTTATTTATTTATTTATTTATTTATTAGAATAAGTACACTGTAGCTGTCTTCAGACACTCCAGAAGAGGGTGTCAGATTCTGGAGAATCTAAATCCCTCTTATAGTCTGCCTATGATGTACATAAACACAGCCTCACATACACTTCTAAAAATTTAAAGATGAGTGGAGCCACTGAAAGGGCTCAACAATTAACAGCATTGTCTCCTCTTCCAGAGAACCTGGGATCAACTATCAGCCACTATATGGTGGCCCATCTCCAGTTCCCCGGGATCAGACAGACAGACAGACAGACAGAGTTAAGGAACGCAGGCCTGCCTAGACTTTCTTTTTTTCTTATCATTTTTAAAAAATGATTATTTATTTATTTATTTATTTATTAGATATAAGTACATGGTAGCAGTCTTCTGACACTCCAGAAGACGGTGTCAGATTCTGGACAATCTAAATCCCTCTTATGGTCTGCATATGAGGTACATAAACACAGCCTCACATATACTTCTAAAAATTTAAAGATGGGTGGGGCCACTTTACTGCTCAAAAATTAACAGCATTGTCTCCTCTTCCAGAGAACCTGGGTTCAACTACCAGCAACTATATGGTGGCCCATCTCCAGTTCCAGGGGATCAGACAGACAGACAGACATACAGACAGATAGAGATAAGGATGGCAGGCCTGCCTGGTCTTTCTTTCTTTCTTATCCTTTTTAAGAAATGTTTATTTATTTATTAATGTATATTAGATATAAGTACACTGTAGCTGTCTTCAGACACTGAGGAAGAGGGTGTCAGATTCTGGAGAATCTAAATCCCTCTTATGGACTGCAAATGATGTACATAAGCACAGACTCACAATTACTTCCAAAAATTTAAAGATGTGTGGGGCCACTGAAAGGACTCAACAATTAACAGCATTGTCTCCTCTTCCAGAGAACCTGGGATCAACTACCAGCAACTATATGGTGGCCCATCTCCAGTTCCAGGGATCAGATAGACAGACAGACAGACAGAAGAGATAAGGATCGCAGGCCTGCCTGTTCTTTCTTTCTTTCTTTCTTATCCTTTTAAAATGTTTATTTATTTATTTATTTATTTATTTATTTATTTATTTATTTATTTATTTATTAGATTTAAGTACACTATAGCTGTCTTCAGAAACTCAGGAGGAGGGTTTCAGGTTCTGGAGTATCTAAATCCCTCTTATGGACTGCATATGATGTACATTAACACAGCCTCATATATACTTCTAAAAATTTAAAGATGGGTGGGGCCACTGAAAGGGCTCAACAATTAACAGCCTTGTCTCCTCTTCCAGATAACCTGGGATCAACTACCAGCAACTATATAATGGCCCATCTCCAGTTCCAGGGGATCAGACAGACAGATAGACAAACAGACAAGTAAGGCAAGCCTACTTGGTTTTTATTTCTTTCTTATCCTTTTAAAAACATGTTTATTTATTTATTTATGTATTTATTAGATATAAGTACACTCTAGCTGTCTTCAGACACTCCAGAAGTGGGTGTCAGATTCTGAAAAATCTAAATCCCTCTTATTGTCTGCATATGATGTACATAAACACAGCCTCACAAATTCTTCTAAAAATTTAAAGATGGGTGGAGCCACTGAAAGGGCTCAAAAATTAACAGCATTGTCTCCTCTTGCAGAGAAACTGGGATCAACTACCAGCAACTATATGGTGGCCCATCTCCAGTTCCAGGGTATCAGACAGACAGACAGATAGACAGAGATAAGGATGGCAGGCCTGCCTGGTCTTTCTTTCTTTCTTTCTTATCCATTTTTAAAAATGTTTATTTATTTATTTATTTATTTATTTATTAGATATAAGTACACTGTAGTTGTCTTCAGTCACTCCAGAAGAGGGTGTCAGATTCTGGAGAATATAAATCCCTCTTATGGTCTGCATATGATGTACATAAACACAGCCTCACATATAGTTCTAAAAATTTAAAGATGGGTGGGGCCCTAGAAAGGGCTCAATAATTAACAGCATTGACTCCTCTTCCAGAGAACCTGGGATCAACAATGAGCAACTATATGGTGGCCCATCTTTCGTTCCAGTGGATCAGACAGACAGACAGACAGACAGAGATAAGGATGGCAGGCCTGCCTGGTCTTTCTTTTTTTCTTATCCTTTTTAAAAAATGTTTATTTATTTATGTATGTATATATTTATTTATTTATTTATGTATTTATTAGATATAAGTACAATGTAGCTGTCTTCAGACACTCCAGAAGAGGGTGTCAGATTCTGGAGAATCTAAATCCCTCGTATGGTCTGCATATGATGTACATAAACACAGCCTCACATATACTTCTAAAAATTTAAAGATGGGTGGGGCTACTGAAAGGGCTCAACAACTAACAGCATTGTCTCCTCTTCCAGAGTACCTGGGATCAACTACCAGCAACTATATGGTGGCCCATCTCCAGTTCCAGGGGATCAGACAGACAGACAGACAGACAGAGATAAGGATGGAAGGCCTGCCTGGACTTTCTTTCTTTATTATCCTTATTTAAAAATATTTATTTGTTTATTTATGTATTTATTACATATAAGTACACTGTAGCTGTCTTCAGACATTCCAGAAGAGGGTGTCAGATGCTGGAGAATCTAAATCCCTCTTATGGTCTGCATTTGATGTACATAAACATAGCCTCACATATACTTCTAAAAATTTAAAGATGGGTGGGGCCACTGAAAGGGCTCAACAATTAACAGCATTGTCTCCTCTTCCAGAGAACCTGGGATCAACTACCAGCAACTATATGGTGGCCCATCTCCAGTTACAGGGGATCAGACAGACAGACAGACAGACAAAAGTGATAAGGATGGCAGGCCTGCATGGTCGTTCTTTCTTTCTTCTCCGTTTAAAAAAATGTTTATTTATTTATTTATATTTATTTAATTATTTATTTTTAATGTATTTATTAGATATAAGTACACAATACTTGTCTTCAGACACTCCAGAAGAGGGTGTCAGATTCTGGAGAATCTAAATCCCTGTTATGGTCTGCATATGATGTACATAAACACAGCCTCTCATATACTTCTAAAAATTTAAATATGGGTGGGTCCACTAAAAGGGATCAACAATTAACAGCATTGTCTCCTCTTCCAGAGAACCTGGGATCAACAACCAGCAATTATATGGTGGCCCATTTCCAGTTCCAGGGGATCAGACAGACACACAGACAGACAGACAGAGATAAGGATGGCAGGCCTGCCTGGTCTTTCTTTCATTCTTATCATTTTAAAAAAGGTTTATTTATTTATTTATTTATTTATTTATTTATTTATTTATGTATTTATTAGATATAAGTACACTGTAGCTATCTTCAGACACTCCAGAAGAGGCTGTTTGATTCTGTAGAATGTAAATCCCCCTTATGTTCTGCATATGATGTACATAAACACAGCCTCACATATTCTTCTAAAAATTAAAAGATGGTTGGGGCCACTGAAAAGAACCAACAATTAACAGCATTGTCTCCTCTTCCAGAGAACCTGGGATCAACTACCAGCAACTATATGGTGGCCAATCTCCAGTTTCAGGGGATCAGACAGACAAACAGACAGACAGACAGACAGAGATAAGGATGGCAGGCCTGACTGGTCTTTCTTTCTTTCTTATCCTTTTAAAAAATGTTTATTTATTTATTTATTTATGTATTTTTTATATATAAGTACACTGTAGCTGTCTTCAGACACTCCAGAAGAGGGTGTCAGATTCTGAAGAATCTAAATCCCTCTTATGGTCTGCATATGATGTACATAAACACAGTCTCACATATACTTCTAAAAATTTAAAGATGGGTGGGGTCACTGAAAGGGCTCAACAATTAACAGCATTGTCTCCTCTTCCAGAGAACCTGGGATGAACTACCAGCAACTATATGGTGGCCCATCTCCAGTTCCAGGGGATCAGACAGACAGACAGACAGACAGACAGATATAAGGATGGCAGGCCTGCCTGGTCTTTCTTTCTTTATTATACTGTTGAAAAAATGTTTATTTATTTATTTATTTATTTATTTATTTATTTATTTATTTTTTATTTATTTATGTATTTATTAGATATAAGACCACTGTAGCTGTCTTCAGACACTTCAGAAGATGTTGTCAGATTCTGGAGAATCTAAATCCCTCTCATGGTCTGCATATGATGTACATAAACACAGACTCACATATACTTCTAAAAATTTAAAGATGTGTGGGGCCACTGAAAAGACTCAACAATTAACAGCATTGTCTCCTCTTCCAGAGAAACTCGGATCAACTACCAGCAACTATATGGTGGCCCATTCCAGTTCCAGGGGATCAGACAGACAGACAGACAGACAGAGATAAGGATGGCAGGCCTGCTGGACTTTCTTTTTTTCTTATCCTTTGTAAAAAATGTTTATTTATTTATTTATTTATTTATTTATTTATTTATTTATTTATTAGATATAAGTACACTGTAGCTGTCCTCAGACACTCCAGAAGAGGGTGTCAGTTTCTGGAGAATCTAAATCCCTCTTATGGTCTGCATATGATGTACATAAACACAGCCTCTCATATACTTCTAAAAATTTAAATATGGGTGGGGCCACTAAAAGGGATCAACAATTAACAGCATTGTCTCCTCTTCCAGAGAACCTGGGATCAACTACCAGCAACTATATGGTGGCCCATCTGCAGTTCCAGGGGATCAGACAGACAGACAGACAGACAGACAGAGATAAGGATGGCAGGCCTGCCTGGTCTTTCTTTCTTTCTTATCCTTTAAAAAATGTTTATTTATTTATGTATTTATTATATATAAGTACACTGTAGCTGTCTACAGACACTCCAGAAGAGTGTGTTAGATTCTAGAGAATCTAAATCCCTCTTATGGTCTGTGTATGATGTACATAAACACAGCCTCACATATACTGAGCTGAGGTGTCACAGGCCAACTGCTGGAATTTCTGAGTACCACCTAGAGAGAGAAAACCTATGCTGTGGTTGTTTAATTTATGTATTTTATTATTTCTATGTTGTTTTGTTTTGTTTTATTTGTTTTTAGAGAAGGCCTCAGTCTGTAGCTCTGGCTGACCCAGGACTGCCTACCTGTGTTAATTAGGGTTTCACAGCTGAGAACAGACACCAAGAGCAAGGTAAGGTTTAGAAAACCCGACCTTCAGTGGTGGCTCAAGCTCTTAATGAGAGCACTCTGTAGGCAGAGGCAGTAAGTTTCTGAGTTCGAGGCCACCCTGGTGAAAGACATGGTTAGGCAGGGCTAGGGTAGGCTAGGGTAGGCTAGGGTAGGCTAGGGTAGGCTAGGGTAGGCTAGGGTAGGCTAGGGTAGGCTAGGGTAGGCTAGGGTAGGCTAGGGTAGGCTAGGGTAGGCTAGGGTAGGCTAGGGTAGGCTAGGGTAGGCTAGGGTAGGCTAGGGTAAGAAAGAAAGAAAAGAAAGAAAAGAAAGAAAAGAAAGAAAAGAAAGAAAAGAAAGAAAAGAAAGAAAAGAAAGAAAAGAAAGAAAAGAAAGAAAAGAAAGAAAAGAAAGAAAAGAAAGAAAAGAAAGAAAAGAAAGAAAGAAAAAAAAGAAAGAAAAAAAAAAAAGGTTTTATAAAAAGTGTTAAAGTTTTTAAAAATTAAAAAAAAAATACCAGATCACCATCACACAGCATTGGCTGTCTTCAGGTGTATCCTTTCAGCCTCCAAAACAAAAAGCAATGGCTGGCTGTCTTCAGGTGTATCCTATTCTCCAGTCTTATTTCCAACCTAAGAGCTGGGCTGAGCTGCCTCATTATGTAATTGCAAACCTTCCTTGGTTTGTCTTTTCCATTTCTAAGACTAACAGGCCTTTTTCTATTTAGAGAATATGCTCATGACTGTACTTTAGATATAGTAAATATAACTGTTGCTTATAAAACTTGTTTTCTAGGAATTTTTAAAGGGCAATGGCAGAGTTTATTTTTTAAAAATATTTTGCATTTATTTATTTGTGTGAGTGATGAAGCTCAGGTCTTCAAACTCGTCAGGAGGTATGATTACCTCCCCTCTCTCTCAACCCCTCTCTCTCCTCTCTCAATGATTGTGTAAGAATGTTTTGCATGTGTATGCTGTGCCCACAGACTCCAGAACAGAGTATTAGATCCCCTGGAACTGGAGATGGGCCACCATATATAATACTGGTAATTGAGCCCAGGTTCTCTGGAAGAGGAGACAATGCTCTTAATTGTTGAGCCCTCTCTGTAGCCACATCTTTCTTTCTTTTTTTTTTTTGAGTATATGTGAGGCTGTGTTTATATACATCATATGCAGACAATAAGAATGATTTAGATTCTTCAGAATCTGACACCCTCTTCTGGACTGTCTGAAGATAGCTACAGCATACTTAAATATAATAAATAAATAAATCTTTAAAAAGAAAAGGAAAAGTAAAAAAGAAAGAACAGGCCTGCCATATGCATGTTCATAGAGGAAAATGGAAGAGACCCCAATCTAACCTCAGCAGGGTGCTTCCTTCTGGATGGTAGCTCACAGTTTCATCCCAGCAAGACAGGCAAATCACTGAGTTCAAGGACAGTAAGGTTCAGGACAGCCAAGGTTAGGAAGGAAAAGGGTCTATGTTGAGAATACAAACCTACAAAACAACAACTAGGAAAAAGAAGTGACAGTGTAACTTGGGGTAGGGTACCAACAAGAGAAAGCTTTCTGTTACCACTTACAAACACCAGTAGCCTTGCACCCTTCTGCCCAGGTCCCTGCCTTCCTTTCTAGGAATTCTAAGGATGCCAGGGTGTGGGGGAATCCAGATTAACTTTTTAATAACAAAGACTTGGTCTTTGATGTCTATAGGAAGCCCTTCTCAGTGCCTTTAACTACCACTGAACTTTCAGGGCTGTGACTCAACTGTAACAAGGAACAGAGCTAAGAACCTGCAGCCTTTGAAAACAACTATTTTTTTAAAGTGGGGGACACAAATCAGCAGTAGAACCCCTCAGGTTCAGCCATAATACTTGTTAGGGAAACAGCCTCAATGTCCGGAGCTGAGGTCTCATGGGTGAACTGCTTCAAACTCTGAGTATCATTGAAAGAAAGAAAAGATATCATGTGGTTTCTTAATTTATTTATTTTATTATTTCTATTTTTTTTGTTTTCTTTTGTTTTGTTTTAGAAAAGGCCTCAGTCTGTAGCTATGGCTGACCTAGGACAGACTACATGTGTTAATTAGGGTTTCACAGTTGAAAAACAGATCATACCTATGTAAGACTTAGAAAACCCAACAGTCAGTGGTGGCTTGAGCTCTTAATGAGAGCACTCTGGAGGCAGAAGCAGTCAGTTTCTGAGTTCGAGGCCAGCCTGGTTAAAGACAGGGATAGGCAGGGCTAGGCAAGGCAGGGCTGGGCTAGGCTAGGCAAGGCAAGGGGCTAGGCTAGGCTACGCAAGGGGCTAGGCAAGACAGACAGACAGAGAGAAAGACAGACAAGGATGGAGGCCTGCCTGGTTTTTCTTTCTTTCTTATCCCTTTTAAAAAATGTTTATTTATTTATTTATTTATTTATTTATTTATTTATGTATTTATTAGATATAAGTACACTGTAGCGATCTTCAGACACTCCAGGAGAGTGTGTCAGATTCTGGAGAATCTAAATCCCTCTTACCATCTGCATATGATGTATATAAACACAGCCTCACATTTTCTTCTAAAAATTTAAAGATGGGTGTGGCTTGGAATAAGATGAGTAACCCTGAAAAAGTCAAAAAATGAAAAATCACACTGTAGGACTTGGAATATGGTGAGAAACCCTGAAAAAGTCGAAAAATGAGAAAATCATGCAGGAGTACCTGCAATATGGTGAGAAACACTGAAAAAGTCTTAAAATGAGAATATCACACTCTAGGATTTGGAATATGGTGAGAAACTCTGAAAATATCAAAAAATGAGAAAATCATGCAGTAGGACCCAGAATATGGTGAGAAACCCTGAAAAAAAGTCAAAAAAATAAGAAAATCACGCAGTAGGACCTGGAAGCTGGTGAGAAACCCTGAAAAAGTCGAAAAATGAGAAAATCATGCAGTAGTACCTGCAATATGGTGAGAAACACTGAAAAAGTCTTAAAATGAGAATATCACACTCTAGGATTTGGAATATGGTGAGAAACTCTGAAAATGTCGAAAAATGAGAAAATCATGCAGTAGGACACAGAATATGGTGAGAAACCCTGAAAAAAAGTCAAAAAATAAGAAAATCACGCAGTAGGACCTGGAAGCTGGTGAGAAATCCTGAAAAAGTCGAAAAATGAGAAAATCAATCTGTAGGATCTGGAATATGTTGAGAAACCCTGAAAAATTCGAAAAATGAGAAAATCACACTGTAGGACTTGGAATATGGTGAGAAACCCTGAAAAAGTCAAAAAATGAGAAAATAACACTGTAGTACCTTGAATATGGTTAGAAAACACTGAAAAAGTCGAAAAATGAGAAAAATCACGCAGTGGGACCTGGGATTTGGTGAGAAACACTGAAAAAGTCTTAAAATAGAAAATCACACTGTAGTACTTGGAATATTGTGAAAAATACTGAAAAAGTCTTAAAATGAGAAAATCACACCGTAGGACCTGGAATATGGTGAGATACCCTGAAAAAGTCAAAAAATGAGAAAAATCACACTGTAGTACATGGAATATGGTGAGAAACTCTGAAAAAGTCGCAAATTATAAAATGACAGTGTAGGACCTGGAATATGTTGAGAAAACGTGAAATATTCGAAAAATGAGAAAATGACAATGTAGAACCTGGAATACCTTAAGAAACCCTGAAAAAGTTAAAAAATGAGAAAAGGACACTCTAGGACTGGAATATGGTGAGAAACCCTGAAACATCGAAAAATGAGAAAATCATGTAGTAGGACCCAGAATATGGTGAGAAATCCTGAAAAAAGTCGAAAAATGAGAAAATCACGCAGTAGGACCTGGAAGCTGGTGAGAAACCCTGAAAAAGTCGAAAAATGAGAAAATCAAACTGTAGGACCTGGAATATGTTGAGAAACCCTGAAAAATACGAAAAAGGCAAAAATCACACTCTAGGACTTGGAATATGATGAGAAACCGTGAAAAAGTCAAAAAATGAAAAAATCACACTTTAGTACCTGGAATATGGTGAGAAACACTAAAAAAGTATTAAAATGAGAAAATCACCCAGTAGGACTTCGAATGTGGTGAGAAACCCTGAAACAGTCGAAAAATAAGAAAATCAAACTTGTAGTACATGCAATATGGTGACAAACCCTGAAAAAGTCGAAAAATGAGAATATCACACTCTAGGACTTGGAATATGATGAGAAACCCTGAAAAAGTCAAAAAATGAGAAAATTACACTGTAGGACTTGGAATATGTTGAGAAACCCTGAAAAATTCGAAAAATGAGAAAATCATGCACTAGGACCCAGAATATGATGAGAAAAACAGAAAAAGTCTTAAAATGAGAAAATTACACTGTAGGACCTGGAATATGGTAAGAAACCCTGAAAATGTCGAAAAATGAGAAAATGACACTGTAGGAGCTGGAATATGGTGAGAAGTCATGAAAAAGTCAAAAAAAAAAAAAAAAAAGAAATACACACTTGTAGGACTTGCAATATGGTGAGAGACCCTGAAAAAGTCTTAAAATGAGAAAATCACACTGTAGGACTTGGGATATGGTGAGAAACCCTGAAAAAGTCGAAAAATGAGAAAATCATGCACTAGGACCCAGAATATGATGAGAAAAACAGAAAAAGTCTTAAAATGAGAAAATCACACTGTAGGACCTGGAATATGGTAAGAAACCCTGAAAACGTCGAAAAATGAGAAAATGACACTGTAGGAGCTGGAATATGGTGAGAAGTCATGAAAAAGTCAAAAAAAAAAAAAAAGAAATACACACTTGTAGGACTTGCAATATGGTGAGAGACCCTGAAAAAGTCGAAAAATGAGAAAATCATGCAGTAGTACCTGCAATATGGTGAGAAACACTGAAAAAGTCTTAAAATGAGAATATCACACTCTAGGATTTGGAATATGGTGAGAAACTCTGAAAATGTCGAAAAATGAGAAAATCATGCAGTAGGACACAGAATATGGTGAGAAACCCTGAAAAAAAGTCAAAAAATAAGAAAATCACGCAGTAGGACCTGGAAGCTGGTGAGAAATCCTGAAAAAGTCGAAAAATGAGAAAATCAATCTGTAGGATCTGGAATATGTTGAGAAACCCTGAAAAATTCGAAAAATGAGAAAATCACACTGTAGGACTTGGAATATGGTGAGAAACCCTGAAAAAGTCAAAAAATGAGAAAATAACACTGTAGTACCTTGAATATGGTTAGAAAACACTGAAAAAGTCGAAAAATGAGAAAAATCACGCAGTGGGACCTGGGATTTGGTGAGAAACACTGAAAAAGTCTTAAAATAGAAAATCACACTGTAGTACTTGGAATATTGTGAAAAATACTGAAAAAGTCTTAAAATGAGAAAATCACACCGTAGGACCTGGAATATGGTGAGATACCCTGAAAAAGTCAAAAAATGAGAAAAATCACACTGTAGTACATGGAATATGGTGAGAAACTCTGAAAAAGTCGCAAATTATAAAATGACAGTGTAGGACCTGGAATATGTTGAGAAAACGTGAAATATTCGAAAAATGAGAAAATGACAATGTAGAACCTGGAATACCTTAAGAAACCCTGAAAAAGTTAAAAAATGAGAAAAGGACACTCTAGGACTGGAATATGGTGAGAAACCCTGAAACATCGAAAAATGAGAAAATCATGTAGTAGGACCCAGAATATGGTGAGAAATCCTGAAAAAAGTCGAAAAATGAGAAAATCACGCAGTAGGACCTGGAAGCTGGTGAGAAACCCTGAAAAAGTCGAAAAATGAGAAAATCAAACTGTAGGACCTGGAATATGTTGAGAAACCCTGAAAAATACGAAAAAGGCAAAAATCACACTCTAGGACTTGGAATATGATGAGAAACCGTGAAAAAGTCAAAAAATGAAAAAATCACACTTTAGTACCTGGAATATGGTGAGAAACACTAAAAAAGTATTAAAATGAGAAAATCACCCAGTAGGACTTCGAATGTGGTGAGAAACCCTGAAACAGTCGAAAAATAAGAAAATCAAACTT
This sequence comes from Mus caroli, assembly GCF_978045245.1. NCBI lineage: Eukaryota > Metazoa > Chordata > Mammalia > Rodentia > Muridae > Mus > Mus caroli. The sequence goes on from NW_028227278.1 coordinate 7,901,605, forward strand.
GTAGTACATGCAATATGGTGACAAACCCTGAAAAAGTCGAAAAATGAGAATATCACACTCTAGGACTTGGAATATGATGAGAAACCCTGAAAAAGTCAAAAAATGAGAAAATTACACTGTAGGACTTGGAATATGTTGAGAAACCCTGAAAAATTCGAAAAATGAGAAAATCATGCACTAGGACCCAGAATATGATGAGAAAAACAGAAAAAGTCTTAAAATGAGAAAATTACACTGTAGGACCTGGAATATGGTAAGAAACCCTGAAAATGTCGAAAAATGAGAAAATGACACTGTAGGAGCTGGAATATGGTGAGAAGTCATGAAAAAGTCAAAAAAAAAAAAAAAAAAAAGAAATACACACTTGTAGGACTTGCAATATGGTGAGAGACCCTGAAAAAGTCTTAAAATGAGAAAATCACACTGTAGGACTTGGGATATGGTGAGAAACCCTGAAAAAGTCGAAAAATGAGAAAATCATGCACTAGGACCCAGAATATGATGAGAAAAACAGAAAAAGTCTTAAAATGAGAAAATCACACTGTAGGACCTGGAATATGGTAAGAAACCCTGAAAACGTCGAAAAATGAGAAAATGACACTGTAGGAGCTGGAATATGGTGAGAAGTCATGAAAAAGTCAAAAAAAAAAAAAAAGAAATACACACTTGTAGGACTTGCAATATGGTGAGAGACCCTGAAAAAGTCTTAAAATGAGAAAATCACACTGTAGGACTTGGGATATGGTGAGAAACCCTGAAAAAGTCGAAAAAAAGAGAAAATCACACTGAAGGAACTGGAATATGCTGAGAATCCCTGAAAAATTCGAAAAATGCGAAAATCACACTCTAGGACTTGGAATATGATGAGAAACCCAGAAAAAGTCAAAAAATGAGAAAATCACACTGTAGGACTTGGAATATGGTGAGAAACCCTGAAAAAGTCGAAAAATGAGAAAATCACACTGTAGTACCTGGAATATGGTGAGAAACACTGAAAAAGTCTAAAAATAAGATAAAACATGTAGTACCTGAAATATGATGAGAAACCCTGAAAAAGTCAAAAAATTAGAAAATCAAATTGTAGGAACTGGAATATGCTGAGAATCCCTGAAAAATTTGAAAAATGCGAAAATCACACTCTAGGACTTGGAATACGATGAGAAACCCTGAAAAAGTCAAAAAATGAGAAAATCACACTGTAGTACCTGGAATATGGTGAGAAACACTGAAAAAGTCTAAAAATAAGATAAAATTGTAGTACCTGAAATATTGTGAGAAACCCTGAAAAAGTCGAAAAATGAGAAAATCACACTGTAGGACTTCGAATATAATGAGAAACCGTGAAAAAGTAAAAAAATGAGAAAAATACACTGTAGGAGCTGGAATATGGAGAGAAACCCTGAAAAGGTTAAAAAATTAGAAAATCACAATTGTAGGACCTCCAATATGGTGAGAAACCCTGAAAAAGTCGAAAAATGAGAAAAACACACTGTAGGACCTGGAATATGGTGAGAAACACTGAAAAATTCAAAAAATGAGAAAATCACACAGTAGGACCTGAAATATGGTGAGAAACCGTGAAACAGTCGAAATATAAGAAAATCAAACTTGAAGTACCTGCAATATGGTGAGAAACCCTGAAAAAGTCGAAAAATGAAAAAATCACACTGTAGGATTTGGAATATGATGAGAAACCATGAAAAAGTCAAAAATGAGAAAAATATACTGTAGGAGTTGGAATGTGGTGAGAAAACCTGAAAAAGTCGAAGAATAAGAAAATCACACAAGTAGGACCTCCAATATGGTGAGAAACCCTGAAAAAGTCGAAAAATGAGAAAATTACAGACTAGGACATGGAATATGGTAAGAAACCCTTTAAAAGTCGGAAAAAGAGAAAATCACACTGTAGGATTTGGAATATGATGAGAAAACCTTAAAAAGTCAAAAAATGAGAAAATCACACTGTAGTACCTGGAATATTGTGAGAAAACACTGAAAAAGTCTAAAAATGAGATAATCACACAGTAGGACTTGGAATATGGTGAGAAACCCTGAAACAGTCTAAAAATAAGAAAATCAAACTTGTAGTACCTGCAATATGGTGAGAAAACCTGAAAAAGTCGAAAAATGAGAAAATCACACTGTAGGACCTGGAATATGGTAAGAAACCCTGAAAATGTCGAAAAATGAGAAAATTTCACTGTAGGACTTGGAATAAGATGAGAAACCCTGAAAAAGTTGAAAAATGAGAAAATCAGAATGTAGAAGATGGAATATGGTGAGCAATCCTGAAAAAGTCAAAAAATGAGAAAATCACACTGTGGAACATGGAATATGGTGAGAAACTCTGAAAAAGGCGAAAAAATTGGAAAAATCACACTCTAGGACTTGGAATATGATGAGAAATCCTGAAAAAGTCAAAAATGAGAAAATCAGACTGTAGTAGCTGGAATATGGTGAGAAACATGGAAAAAGTCTCAAAATGAGAAAATCACACAGTTGGACCTGCAATATGGTGAGAAACACTCAAACAGTCGAAAAATAAGAAAATCAAACTTGTAGTACCTGCAATATGGTGAGAAACCCTGAAAAATTCCAAAAATGAGAAAATCACACTGTAGGATTTAGAATATGATGAGAAACCGTGAAAAAGTCAAAAAATGAGAAAAATACACTGTAGAAGCTGGAATATGGTGAGTAAACCCTGAAAAAGTCGAAAAATAAGAAAATCACACTTGTAGAACCTCCAATATGGTGAGAAACCCTGAAAAAGTCAAAAAATGAGAAAATCACACTGTAGGACCTGGAATATGTTGAGAAACCCTGAAAAAGTCTTAAAATGAGAAAATCACACTGTAGGACTTGGAATATGATGAGAAACCCTAAAAAAGTCGAAAAATGAGAAAAATACACTGAAGGAGTTGGAATATGTTGAGAAACCCTGAAAAAGTCTTAAAATGAGAAAATCACACTATAGGACCTGGAATATGGTGAGAAACTCTGAAAAAGTCAAAAAAAGAGAAAATCACACTCTAGGACTTGGAATATGATGAGAAACCCTGAAAAAGTCAAAAAAAGAGAAAATCAGACTGTAGTACCTGGAATATGTTGAGAAACCCTGAAAAAGTCTAAAAATGAGAAAATCAAACAGGAGGACCTGGAATATGGTGAGAAACCCTGAAAGATCAAAAAATAAGAAAATCAAACTTGTAGTACCTGCAATATGGTGAGAAACCCTGAAAAAGTCAAAAAATGAGAAAATCACAATATAGGACTTGGAATAAGATGAGAAACCGTGAAAAAGACAAAAAATGACAAAAACACACTGTAGGAGCTGGAATATGGTGAGAAACCCTGAAAAAGTCCAAAAATAAGAAATTCACACTTGTAGGACCTGCAATATGGTGAGAAACCCTGAAAAAGTCGAAAAATGAGAAAATCACACTGTAGGACTTGGAATAAGATGAGACACCCTGAAAAAGTCAAAAAATGAGAAAATTTCACTGTAGGACTTGACATAAGATGAGAAACCCTGAAAAAGTTGAAAAATGAGAAAATCACAATGTAGAACATGGAATATGGTGAGCAATCCTAAAAAAGGATTGTAGCTGTCTTCAGACACTCCAGAAGAGGGTGTCAGATTCTGGAGTATCTTAATCCCTCTTATGGTAAGCATATGATGTACATAAACACAGTCTCACATATACTTCTAAAAATTTAAAGATGGGCGGGGCCACTGAGAGGGCTCAACAATTAACAGCATTGTCTCTTCTTCCAGAGAATCTGGGATCAACTACCAGCAACTATATGGTGACCCATCTCCAGTTCCAGGGGATAAGATAGACAGACAGACAGACATACAGACAGACAGAGATAAGGATGGCAGGCCTGCCTGGTCTCTCTTTCTTTATTATAATTTTTTAAAAATGTTTATTTGTTTATTTATGAATTTATTAGATATAAGTACACTGTAGCTGTCTTCAGACACTCCAGAAGAGGGTGTCAGATTCTGGAGAATCTAAATCCCTCTTATGGTCTGCATATTCGGTACATAAACACAGCCTCACATATACTTCTAAAAATTTAAAGATGGGTGGGGCCACTGAAAGGGCTCAACAATTAACAGCATTGTCTCCTCTTCCAGAGAACCTGGGATCAACTACCAGCAACTATATGGTGGCCCATCTCCAGTTCCAGGGGATCAGACAGACAGACAGACATACAGACAAGGATGGCAGGCCTTCCTGGTTTTTATTTCTTTCTTATCCTTTTAAAAATGTTTATTTATTTATTTATGAATTTATTAGGTATAAGTACACTGTAGCTGTCTTCAGACACTCAGGAAGAGGGTGTCAGTTTCTGGAGAATCTAAGTCCCTCTTATGATCTGCATATGATGTACATAAAAACAGCTTCAGATTTACTTCTAAAAATTTAAAGATGGGTGGGGCCACTGAAAGGGCTCAACAATTAACAGCATTGTCTCCTCTTCCAGAGAACCTGGGATCAACTACCAGCAAATATATGGTGGCCCATCTCCAGATCCAGGGGATCAGAGAGACAGACAGACAGACCGACAAGGATGGCAGGCCTGCCTGGTTTTTCTTTCTTTCTTATTCTTTTTTAAAACATGTTTATTTATTTATTTATGTATTTATTAGATATAAGTACACTGTAGCTGTCTTCAGACACTCAGGAAGAGGGTGTCAGATTCTGGAGAATCTAAATACCTCTTATGATCTGAATATGATGTACATAAACACAGCCTCACATATACTTCTAAAAATTTAAAGATGGGTGGGGCCACTAAAAGGGATCAACAATTAACAGCATTGTCTCCTCTTCCAGAGAACTTGGGATCAACAACCAGCAATTATATGGTGGCCCATCTCCAGTTCCAGGGGATCAGACAGACAGACAGACAGACAGAGATAAGGATGGAAGGCCTGCCTGGACTTTCTTTCTTTATTATCCTTATTTAAAAATATTTATTTGTTTATTTATGTATTTATTAGATATAAGTACACTGTAGCTGTCTTCAGACATTCCAGAAGAGGGTGTCAGATGCTGGAGAATCTAAATCCCTCTTATGGTCTGCATTTGATGTACATAAACATAGCCTCACATATACTTCTAAAAATTTAAAGATGGGTGGGGCCACTGAAAGGGCTCAACAATTAACAGCATTGTCTCCTCTTCCAGAGAACCTGGGATCAACTACCAGCAACTATATGGTGGCCCATCTCCAGTTACAGGGGATCAGACAGACAGACAGACAGACAAAAGTGATAAGGATGGCAGGCCTGCATGGTCTTTCTTTCTTTCTTCTCCGTTTAAAAAAATGTTTATTTATTTATTTATATTTATTTAATTATTTATTTTTAATGTATTTATTAGATATAAGTACACAATACTTGTCTTCAGACACTCCAGAAGAGGGTGTCAGATTCTGGAGAATCTAAATCCCTCTTATGGTCTGCATATGAGGTACATAAACACAGCCTCTCATATACTTCTAAAAATTTAAATATGGGTGGGGCCACTAAAGGGATCAACAATTAACAGCATTGTCTCCTCTTCCAGAGAACCTGGGATCAACAACCAGCAATTATATGGTGGCCCATTTCCAGTTCCAGGGGATCAGACAGACACACAGACAGACAGACAGAGATAAGGATGGCAGGCCTGCCTGGTCTTTCTTTCTTTCTTATCATTTTAAAAAAGGTTTATTTATTTATTTATTTATTTATTTATTTATTTATTTATTTATTTATTTATGTATTTATTAGATATAAGTACACTGTAGCTATCTTCAGACACTCCAGAAGAGGCTGTTTGATTCTGTAGAATGTAAATCCCCCTTATGTTCTGCATATGATGTACATAAACACAGCCTCACATATTCTTCTAAAAATTAAAAGATGGTTGGGGCCACTGAAAAGAACCAACAATTAACAGCATTGTCTCCTCTTCCAGAGAACCTGGGATCAACTACCAGCAACTATATGGTGGCCCATCTCCAGTTTCAGGGGATCAGACAGACAAACAGACAGACAGACAGACAGAGATAAGGATGGCAGGCCTGCCTGGTCTTTCTTTCTTTCTTATCCTTTTAAAATATGTTTATTTATTTATTTATTTATTTATTTATGTATTTTTTATATATAAGTACACTGTAGCTGTCTTCAGACACTCCAGAAGAGGGTGTCAGATTCTGAAGAATCTAAATCCCTCTTATGGTCTGCATATGATGTACATAAACACAGTCTCACATATACTTCTAAAAATTTAAAGATGGGTGGGGTCACTGAACGGGCTCAACAATTAACAGCATTGTCTCCTCTTCCAGAGAACCTGGGATGAACTACCAGCAACTATATGGTGGCCCATCTCCAGTTCCAGGGGATCAGACAGACAGACAGACAGACAGATATAAGGATGGCAGGCCTGCCTGGTCTTTCTTTCTTTATTATACTGTTGAAAAAATGTTTATTTATTTATTTATTTTTTATTTATTTATGTATTTATTAGATATAAGACCACTGTAGCTGTCTTCAGACACTTCAGAAGATGTTGTCAGATTCTGGAGAATCTAAATCCCTCTCATGGTCTGCATATGATGTACATAAACACAGACTCACATATACTTCTAAAAATTTAAAGATGTGTGGGGCCACTGAAAGGACTCAACAATTAACAGCATTGTCTCCTCTTCCAGAGAAACTCGGATCAACTACCAGCAACTATATGGTGGCCCATTCCAGTTCCAGGGGATCAGACAGACAGACAGACAGACAGACAGAGATAAGGATGGCAGGCCTGCTGGACTTTCTTTTTTTCTTATCCTTTTTAAAAAATGTTTATTTATTTATTTATTTATTTATTTATTTATTTATTTATTAGATATAAGTACACTGTAGCTGTCCTCAGACACTCCAGAAGAGGGTGTCAGATTCTGGAGAATCTAAATCCCTCTTATGGTCTGCATATGATGTACATAAACACAGCCTCTCATATACTTCTAAAAATTTAAATATGGGTGGGGCCACTAAAAGGGATCAACAATTAACAGCATTGTCTCCTCTTCCAGAGAACCTGGGATCAACTACCAGCAACTATATGGTGGCCCATCTGCAGTTCCAGGGGATCAGACAGACAGACAGACAGACAGACAGACAGACAGAGATAAGGATGGCAGGCCTGCCTGGTCTTTCTTTCTTTCTTATCCTTTAAAAAATGTTTATTTATTTATGTATTTATTATATATAAGTACACTGTAGCTGTCTACAGACACTCCAGAAGAGTGTGTTAGATTCTAGAGAATCTAAATCCCTCTTATGGTCTGTGTATGATGTACATAAACACAGCCTCACATATACTGAGCTGAGGTGTCACAGGCCAACTGCTGGAATTTCTGCGTACCACCTAGAGAGAGAAAACCTATGCTGTGGTTGTTTAATTTATGTATTTTATTATTTCTATTTGTTGTTTTGTTTTGTTTTATTTGTTTTTAGAGAAGGCCTCAGTCTGTACCTCTGGCTGACCCAGGACTGCCTACCTGTGTTAATTAGGGTTTCACAGCTGAGAACAGACACCAAGAGCAAGGTAAGGTTTAGAAAACCCGACCTTCAGTGGTGGCTCAAGCTCTTAATGAGAGCACTCTGTAGGCAGAGGCAGTAAGTTTCTGAGTTCGAGGCCACCCTGGTGAAAGACATGGTTAGGCAGGGCTAGGGTAGGCTAGGGTAGGCTAGGGTAGGCTAGGGTAGGCTAGGGTAGGCTAGGGTAGGCTAGGGTAGGCTAGGGTAGGCTAGGGTAGGCTAGGGTAGGCTAGGGTAGGCTAGGGTAGGCTAGGGTAGGCTAGGGTAGGCTAGGGTAGGCTAGGGTAGGCTAGGGTAGGCTAGGGTAGGCTAGGGTAGGCTAGGGTAGGCTAGGGAAAGAAAGAAAGACAGAAAGAAAGAAAGAAAGAAAGAAAAAGGTTTTATAAAAAGTGTTAAAGTTTTTAAAAATTAAAAAAAAATACCAGATCACCATCACACAGCATTGGCTGTCTTCAGGTGTATCCTTTCAGCCTCCAAAACAAAAAGCAATGGCTGGCTGTCTTCAGGTGTATCCTATTCTCCAGTCTTATTTCCAACCTAAGAGCTGGGCTGAGCTGCCTCATTATGTAATTGCAAACCTTCCTTGGTTTGTCTTTTCCATTTCTAAGACTAACAGGCCTTTTTCTATTTAGAGAATATGCTCATGACTGTACTTTAGATATAGTAAATATAACTGTTGCTTATAAAACTTGTTTTCTAGGAATTTTTAAAGGGCAATGGCAGAGTTTATTTTTTAAAAATATTTTGCATTTATTTATTTGTGTGAGTGATGAAGCTCAGGTCTTCAAACTCGTCAGGAGGTATGATTACCTCCCCTCTCTCTCAACCCCTCTCTCTCCTCTCTCAATGATTGTGTAAGAATGTTTTGCATGTGTATGCTGTGCCCACAGACTCCAGAACAGAGTATTAGATCCCCTGGAACTGGAGATGGGCCACCATATATAATACTGGTAATTGAGCCCAGGTTCTCTGGAAGAGGAGACAATGCTCTTAATTGTTGAGCCCTCTCTGTAGCCACATCTTTCTTTTTTTTTTTTGAGTATATGTGAGGCTGTGTTTATATACATCATATGCAGACAATAAGAATGATTTAGATTCTTCAGAATCTGACACCCTCTTCTGGACTGTCTGAAGATAGCTACAGCATACTTAAATATAATAAATAAATAAATCTTTAAAAAGAAAAGGAAAAGTAAAAAAGAAAGAACAGGCCTGCCATATGCATGTTCATAGAGGAAAATGGAAGAGACCCCAATCTAACCTCAGCAGGGTGCTTCCTTCTGGATGGTAGCTCACAGTTTCATCCCAGCAAGACAGGCAAATCACTGAGTTCAAGGACAGTAAGGTTCAGGACAGCCAAGGTTAGGAAGGAAAAGGGTCTATGTTGAGAATACAAACCTACAGAACAACAACTAGGAAAAAGAAGTGACAGTGTAACTTGGGGTAGGGTACCAACAAGAGAAAGCTTTCTGTTACCACTTACAAACACCAGTAGCCTTGCACCCTTCTGCCCAGGTCCCTGCCTTCCTTTCTAGGAATTCTAAGGATGCCAGGGTGTGGGGGAATCCAGATTAACTTTTTAATAACAAAGACTTGGTCTTTGATGTCTATAGGAAGCCCTTCTCAGTGCCTTTAACTACCACTGAACTTTCAGGGCTGTGACTCAACTGTAACAAGGAACAGAGCTAAGAACCTGCAGCCTTTGAAAACAACTATTTTTTTTAAGTGGGGGACACAAATCAGCAGTAGAACCCCTCAGGTTCAGCCATAATACTTGTTAGGGAAACAGCCTCAATGTCCGGAGCTGAGGTCTCATGGGTGAACTGCTTCAAACTCTGAGTATCATTGAAAGAAAGAAAAGATATCATGTGGTTTCTTAATTTATTTATTTTATTATTTCTATTTTTTTGTTTTCTTTTGTTTTGTTTTAGAAAAGGCCTCAGTCTGTAGCTATGGCTGACCTAGGACAGACTACATGTGTTAATTAGGGTTTCACAGTTGAGAAACAGACCATACCTATGTAAGACTTAGAAAACCCAACAGTCAGTGGTGGCTTGAGCTCTTAATGAGAGCACTCTGGAGGCAGAAGCAGTCAGTTTCTGAGTTCGAGGCCAGCCTGGTTAAAGACAGGGATAGGCAGGGCTAGGCAAGGCAGGGCTGGGCTAGGCTAGGCTAGGCAAGGGGCTGGGCTAGGCAAGGCAAGGGGCTAGGCTAGGCAACGCAAGGGGCTAGGCAAACAGACAGACAGAGAGAAAGACAGACAAGGATGGAAGCCTGCCTGGTTTTTCTTTCTTTCTTATCCCTTTTAAAAAATGTATATTTATTTATTTATTTATTTATTTATTTATTTATTTATTTATTTATGTATTTATTAGATATAAGTACACTGTAGTTGTCTTCAGACACTCCAGAAGAGGGTTTCAGATTCTGGAGAATCTATATCCCTCTTATGGTCTGCATATGATGTACATAAACACAGCCTCACATATACTTCTAAAAAATTAAAGATGGGTAGGACCACTGAAAGGGCTCAACAATTAACATCATTGTCTCCTCTTCCAGAGAACCTGGGATCAACTACCAGCAACTATATGGTGGCCCATCTCCAGTTCCAGGGGATCAGACAGACAGACAGAGATACAGACAGATAGAGTTAAGGATGGCAGGCCTACCTGGTCTTTCATTCTTTCTTATCCTTTTAAAAAATGTTTATTTATTTATTTATTTATTTATTTATTTATTTATTTATTTATTCGATATAAGTACACTGTAGCTGTCTTCAGACACTCCAGAAGAGGGTGTCAGATTCTGGAGAATCTAAATCCATCTTATGGTCTGCATATGATGTACATGAACACAGCCTCACATATACTTATAAAAATTTAAAGATGGGTGGGGTCACTGAAAGGGCTCAAAAATTAACAGCATTGTCTCCTCTTCCAGAGAACCTGGGATCAACTACCAGCAACTATATGGTGGCCCATCTCCAGTTCCAGGCGATCAGACAGACAGACAGACATACAGACAAGGATGGCAGGCCTTCCTGGTTTTTATTTCTTTCTTATCCGTTTAAAAAGGTTTATTTATTTATTTATGAATTTATTATATATAAGTACACTGTAGCTGTCTTCAGACACTCAGGAAGAGGGTGTCAGATTCTGGAGAATCTAAGTCCCTCTTATGATATGCATATGATGTACGTAAAAACAGCTTCACATTTATTTCTAAAAATTTAAAGATGGGTGGGGCCACTGTGAGGGCTCAACAATTAACAACATTGTCTCCTCTTCCAGAGAACCTGGGATCAACTACCAGCAACTATATGGTGGCCCATCTCCAGATCCAGGGGATCAGAGAGACAGACAGACAGACAAGGATGGCAGGCCTGCCTGGTTTTTCTTTCTTTCTTATCCTTTTTAAAACATGTTTATTTATTTATTTATTTATGTATTTATTAGATATAAGTACACTGTAGCTGTCTTCAGACACTCCAGAAGAGGGTATCAGATTCTGGAGAATATAAATCCCTCTTATGGTGTACATACAATGTACATAAACACAGCCTCACATATATTTCTAAAAATTTAAAGATGTGTGGGGCCACTGAAAGGGCTCAACAATTAACAGCATTGTCTCCTCTTCCAGAGAACCTGGGATTAAACTACCAGCAACTATGTGGTGGCCCATCTCCAGTTCCAGGGGATCAGACAGACAGACAGACAGACAGAGATAAGGATGGCAGGCCTGCTAGTCTTTATTTTTTTCTTATCCTTTTAAAAAAATGTTTGTTTATTTATTTATTTATTTATTTATTTATTTATTTATTTATTTATTTATTAGATATAAGTACACTGTAGCTGTCTTCAGACACTCCAGAAGAGGGTATCAGATTCTGGAGAATCTAAATACCTCTTATGGTCTGCATATGATGTACATAACACAGCCTCACATATATTTCTAAAAATTTAAAGATGTGTGGGGCCACTGAAAGGGCTCAACAATTAACAGCATTGTCTCCTCTTCCAGAGAACCTGGATCAACTACCAGCAACTATATGGTGGCCCATCTCCAGTTCCAGGGAATCAGACAGACAGACAGACAGACAGATATAAGGATGGAAGGCCTGCCTGGATTTTCTTTCTTTATTATCCTTATTAAAAAATGTTTATTTGTTTATTTAAGTATTTATTAGACATAAGTACACTGTAGCTGTCTTCAGACACTCCAGAAGAGGGTGTCATATGCTGGAGAATCTAAATCCCTCTTATGGTCTGCATTTGATGTACATAAACATAGCCTCACATATACTTCTAAAAATTTAAAGATGGGTGGGGCCACTGAAAGGTCTCAACAATTAACAGCATTGTCTCCTTTTCCAGAGAACCTGGGATCAACTACCAGCAACTATATGGTGTCCCATCTCCAGTTACAGGGGATCAGACAGACAGACGGACAGACAGAAAGTGATAAGGATGGCAGGCCTGCATGGTCTTTCTTTCTTTCTTCTCCGTTTAAAAAAAATGTTTATTTATTTATTTTTATTTATTTATTTATTTATTTATTTATTTATTTATTTTTTGTATTTATTAGATATAAGTACACAATACTTGTCTTCAGACACTCCAGAAGAGGTTGTCAGATTCTGGAGAATCTAAATCCCTCTTATGGTCTGCATAGGATGTACATAAACACAGCCTCACATATACTTCTAAAAATTTAAAGATGGGTAGGACCACTGAAAGGGCTCAACAATTAACATCATTGTCTCCTCTTCCAGAGAACCTGGGATCAACTACCAGCAACTATATGGTGGCCCATCTGCAGTTCCAGCGATCAGACAGACAGACAGACAGACAGAGATAAGGATGGGAGGCCTGCCTGGTCTTTCTTTCTTTCTTATCATTTTAAAAAAGGTTTATTAATTTATTTATGCATTTATTAGATATAAGTACACTATAGCTATCTTCAGACACTCCAGAAGAGGGTGTTTGATTCTGCAGAACGTAAATCCCATTTATGTTCTGCATATGATGTACATAAACACAGCCTCACATATTCTTCTAAAAATTTAAAGATGGTTGGGGCCACTGAAAGGAACCAACAATTAACAGCATTGTCTCCTCTTCCAGAGAACCTGGGATCAACTACCAGCAACTATATGTTGGCCCATCTCCAGTTTCAGGGGATCAGACAGACAAACAGACAGACAGAAAGACAGAGATAAGGATGGCAGGCCTGCCTGGTCTTTCTTTCTTTCTTTCTTATCCTTTTTAAAAAATGTTTATTTATTTATTTATTTATGTATTTTTTAGATATAAGTACACTGTAGCTGTCTTCAGACACTCCAGAAGAGGGTGTCAGATTCTGGAGAATCTAAATCCCTCTTATGGTCTGCATATGATGTACATAAACACAGCCTCACATATACTTCTAAAAATTTAAAGATGGGTGGGGTCACTAAAGAAAGGGCTCAACAATTAACAGCATTGTCTTCTCTTCCAGAGAACCTGGGATCAACTACCAGCAACTATATGGTGGCCCATCTCCAGTTCCAGGGGATCAGACAGACAGACAGACAGACAGAGATAAGGATGGCAGGCGTGCCTGGTCTTTCTTTCTTTATTATACTGTTGAAAAAATGTTTATTTATTTATTTTTTTTATTTATGTATTTATTAGATATAAGTACACTGTAGCTGTCTTCAGACACTTCAGAAGATGGTGTCAGATTCTTGAGAATCTAAATCCCTCTTATGGTCTGCATATGATGTACATAAACACAGACTCACATATACTTCTAAAAATTTAAAGATGTGTGGGGCCACTGAAAGGACTCAACAATTAAGAGCATTGTCTCCTCTTCCAGAGAACCTCGGATCAACTACCAGCAAATATATGGGGCCCATTCCAGTTCCAGGGGATCAGACTGACAGACAGACAGACAGACAGACAGAGATAAGGATGGCAGGCCTGCTGGTCTTTCTTTTTTTCTTATCCTTTTTAAAAAATGTTTGTTTATTTACTTATTTATTTATTTATTTATTTATTTATTTATTTATTTATTTGATATAAGTACACTGTAGCTGTCTTCAGACACTCCAGAAGAGGGTGTCAGTTTCTGGAGAATCTAAATCCCTCTTTTGGTCTGCATATGATGTACATAAACACAGACTCACATATACTTCTAAAAATTTCAAGATGTGTGGGGCCACTGAAAGCTCTCAACAATTAACAGCATTGTCTCCTCTTCCAGAGAACCTGGGATCAACTACCAGCAACTATATGGTGGCCCATCTCCAGTTCCAGGGGATTAGACAGACAGACAGACAGAGATAAGGATGGCAGGCCTGCTGGTCTTTCTTTTTTTCTTATCCTTTTTAAAAAATGTTTATTTATTTATTTATTTATTTATTTATTTATTTATTTATGAATTTATTAGATATATGTACACTGTATCCGTCATAGACACTCCAAAAGACGGTGTCAGATTCTGGAGAATCTAAATCCCTCTTATGGTCTGAATATGATGTACATAAAGACAGCATCACATTTACTTCTAGAAATTTAAAGATGAGTGGGGCCACTGAAAGGGCTGAACAATTAACAGAATTGTCTCCTCTTCAGAGAACCTGGGATCAACTACCAGCAACTATATGGTGGCCCATCTCCAGTTCCAGGAGATCAGACAGGCAGACAGACAGAGAGACAGACAGACAGACATAGATAAGGATGACCGTCCAGCCTGGTCTTTCTTTCTATCTTATTCTTTTTAAAAAATGTTTGTTTGTTCGTTTATTTATTTATTTATTTATTTATTTATTTATTTATGTATTTATTAGATATAAGTACACTTTAGCTATCTTCAGACACTCCAGAAGAGGGTGTCAGATTCTGGAGAATCTATATCCCTCTTATGGTCTGCATATGATGTACATAAACACAGCCTCACATATACTTCTAAAAATTTAAAGATGTGTGGGGCCACTGAAAGGTCTCAACAATTAACAGCATTGTCTACTCATCAGAGATCCTGGGATCAACTACCAGCAACTTTATGGTGGCCCATCTCCAGTTCCATGTTATCAGACAGACAGACAGAGAGACAAGGATAAGGATGGCAGGCCTGCCTGGTCTTTCTTTCTTTTTTATCCTTTTTAAAAAATGTTTATTTATTTATTTATGTATTTATTAGATATAAGTACAATGTAGCTGTCTTCAAACAATCCAGAAGAGGGTGTCAGATTCTGGAGAATCTAAATCCCTCTTATGGTCTGCATATGATGTACATAAACACAGCACAACTTTACTTCTAAAAATTCAAAGATGGGTTGGGCCACTGAAATGGCTCAACAATTAACAGCATTGTCTCCTCTTCCAGAGAGCCTGGGATCAACTACCAGTAACTATATGGTGGCCCATCTCCAGTACCAGGGTATCAAACAGACAGACAGACAGACAGAGATAAGGATGGCAGGCCTGCCTGGTCTTTCTTTCTTTCTTATCCTTTTTAAAAAAATTATTTTTTATATATGTATTTATTAGATATAAGTAAACTGTAGCTGTCTTTAGACACTGCAGAAGAGGGTGTCAGATTCTGGAGAATCTAAATCCCTCTTAGGGTCTGCATATGATGTACATAAACACAGACTCACATTTTCTTCTAAAAATTTAAAGAAGGGTGGGGCCACTGAAAGGGCTCAACAATTAACAGCATTGTCTCCTCTTCCAGAGAACCTGGGATAAACTACCAGCAACACTATGGTGGCCCATCTCCAGTTCCAGGGTATCAGACAGACAGACAGACAGACAGAGATAAGGGTGGCAGGCCTGCCTGGTCTTTCTTTTTTCTTATCCTTTTTAAATAATGTTTATTTATTTATTTATTTATGTATTTATTAGATATAAGTACACAGTAGCTGTCTTCAGACACTCCAGAAGAGGGTGTCAGATTCTGGAGAATCTAAATCCCTCTTATGGTCTGCATATGATGTACATAAACACAGCCTCACATATACTTCTAAAAATTTAAAGATGGGTAGGACCACTGAAAGGGCTCAACAATTAACATCATTGTCTCCTCTTCCAGAGAACCTGGGATCAACTACCAGCAACTATATGGTGGCCCATCTGCATCTCCAGGGTATCAGACAGACAGACAGACAGAAAGAGATAAGGATGGAGGCCTGCCTGGTCTTTCTTTCTTACTTATACTTTTTAGAAAATGTTTATTTATTTATTTATGTATTTATTAGATATAAGTACACTGTAGCTGTCTTCAAACACTCTAGAATAGGGTCTCATCTTCTGGAGAATCTAAATCCCTCTTATGGTCTGCATATGATGTACATAAACACAGCCTCGCATATACTTCTAAAAATTTAAAGATGGGTGGGCCCACTGAAAAAGCTAAACAATTAACAGCATTGTCTCTTCTTCCAGAGAACGTGGGATCAACCAGCAGCAACTATATGGTGGCCCATCTCAAGTTCCAGGGGATAAGACAGACAGACAGACAGACAGAGATAAGGATGGCAGGCCTGCCTGATTTTTCTTTCTTTCTTATCCTTTTTAAAAAATGTTTATTTATTTGTTTATTTATTTATTTGTTTGTTTATTTATTTATGTATTTATTAGATATAAGTACACTGTAGCTGTCTTCAGACTCTCCAGAAGAGGGTGTCAGATTCTGGAGAATCTATATCCCTCTTATGGTTGCATATGATGTACATGAACACAGCCTCACATATACTTCTAAAAATTTAAAGATGTGTGGGGCCACTGAAAGGGCTCAACAATTAACAGCATTGTCTCCTCTTCCAGAGAACCTGAAATCAACTACCAGCAACTATATGGTGGCCCATCTCCAGTTCCAGGGGATCAGACAGACAGACAGACAGAGATAAGGATGGCAGGCCTGCCTGGTCTTTCTTTCTTTCTTATCGTTTTAAAAAAATGTTTATTTAATTATTTATGTATTTATTAGATATAAGTACACTGTAGCTGTCTTCAGACACGCCAGAAGAGGGTGTCAGATTCTGGAATATCTAAATCCCTCTTATGGTATGTATATGATGTACATAAACACAGCCTCACATATACTTCTAAAAATTTAAAGATGGGTTGGGCTACTGAAAGGGCTCAACAATTAACAGCACTGACTCCTCTTCCAGAGAACCTGGGATCAACTACCAGCAACTATATGGTGGCCGATCTCGAGTCCAAGGGGATCAGACAGACTGTAGACAGACAGACAGACAGACAGAGATAAGGATTTCAGGCCTGCCTGGTCTTTCTTTCTTTCTTATCCTGTTTAAAAAATGTTTATTTATTTATTTATTTATTTATTTATTTATTTATTTATTTATTTGATATAAGTACACTGTAGCTGCCTTCAGACACTCCAGAAGAGGGTTTCAGATTCTGGAGAATCTAAATCACATTTATGGTCTGCATATGATGTACATAAACACAGCCTCACATATACTTCTAAATATTTAAAGATGGGTGGCGCAACTGAAAGGGCTCAACAATTAACATCATTGGCTCCTCTTCCAGAGAACCTGGGATAAACTACCAGCAACACTATGGTGGCCCATCTCCAGTTCCAGGGAATCAGACAGACAGACAGACAGAGATAAGGGTGGCAGGCCTGCCTGGTCTTTCTTACTTTCTTATCCTTTTTAAAAATGTTTATTTATTTATTTATTTATTTATTTATTTATTTATTTATTTATTTATTCATTCATTCATTTACTTATTTATGTATTTATTAGATATAAGTAAACTGTAGCTGTCTTCAGACACTCAGGAAGAGGGTGTCAGATTCTGGAGAATCTAAATCCCTCTTATGGTCTGCATATGATGTACATAAAAACAGCCTCACATATACTTCTAAAAATTTAAAGATGGGTTGGCCACAGAAAGGGCTCAACAATTAACAGCATTGTCTCCTCTTCCAGAGAACCTTAGATAAACTACCAGCAACTATATGGTGGCCCATCTCCAGTTCCAGTGTATCACACAGACAGACAGAGAGACACACATAAATATGGAGGACTGCCTGGTCTTTCTTTCTTTCTTATACTTTTTAAAAAATGTTTATTTATTTATTTATGTGTTTATTAGATATAAGTACACATTAGCTGTCTTCAGACACTCCAGAAGAGGGTGTCAGATTCTGGAAAATCTAAATCCCTCTTATGGTCTGCATATCATGTACATAAACACAGCCTCACATACACTTCTAAAAATTTAAAGATGGGTGGGGCCACTGAAAGGGCTCAACAATTAACAGCATTGTCTCCTCTTCCAGAGAACCTGGGATCAACTACCAGCAACTATATGGTGGCCCGTCTCGAGTCCAAGGGGATCAGACAGACTGTAGACAGACAGACAGAGAGACAGAGATAAGGATGGCAGGCCTGCCTGGTCTTTCTTTCTTTCTTATCCTGTTTATAAAATGTTTATTTATTTATTTATTTATTTATTTATTTATTTATTTATTTATTTGATATAAGTACACTGTAGTTGTCTTCAGACACTCCAGAAGAGGGTGTCAGATTCTGGAGAATCTAAATCACATTTATGGTCTGCATATGATGTACATAAACACAGCCTCACATATACTTCTAAATATTTAAAGATGGGTGGGGCCAATGAAAGGGCTCAACAATTAACAGCATTGTCTCCTCTTCCAGAGAACCTGGAATCAACTACCAGCAACACTATGGTGGCCAATCTACAGTTCCAGGGTATCAGACAGACAGACAGACAGACAGACAGAGATAAGGGTCGCAGGCCTGCCTGGTCTTTCTTACTTTCTTATCCTTTTTAAAAAATGTTTATTTATTTATTTATTTATTCATTTATTTATTTATTTATGTATTTATTAGATATAAGTAAACTGTAGCTGTCTTCAGACACTCCAGAAGAGGGTGTCAGATTCTGGAGAATCTAAATCCCTCTTATGGTCTGCATATGATGTACATAAACACAGCCTCACATATACTTCTAAAAATTGAAAGATGGGTGGGGCTACAGAAAGGGCTCAACATTTAAAAGCACTGTCTCCTCTTCCAGAGAACCTTGGATAAACTACCAGCAACTATATGGTGGCCCACTTCCAGTTCCAGGGTTTCACACAGACAGACAGACAGACAGAGATAAGGGTGGCAGGCCTGCCTGGTCTTTCTTTCTGTCTTATCCTTTTTAAAAAATGTTTATTTATTTATTTATTTATTTGTTTATTTATTTATTTATGTATTTATTAGATATAAGTACACTGTAGCTGTCTTCAGACACTACAGAAGAGGGTGTCAGTTTCTGGAGAATCTAAATCACTCTTATGGTCTGCATATCATGTACATAAACACAGCCTCACATACACTTCTAAAAATTTAAAGATGGGTGGGGCCACTAAAAGGGATCAACAATTAACAGCATTGTCTCCTCTTCCAGAGAACCTGGGATCAACAACCAGCAATTATATGGTGGCCCATTTCCAGTTCCAGGGGATCAGACAGACACACAGACAGACAGACAGAGATAAGGATGGCAGGACTGCCTGATTTTACTTTCTTCCTTATCCTTTTTAAAAAATGTTTATTTATTTATTAATTTATTTATTTATGTATTTTTTAGATATAAGTACACTGTAGCTGTCTTAAGATCTCCAGTAGAGGGTGTCAGGTTCTGAAGAATCTAAAACAATCTTCTGGTCTGCATATGATGTACATAAACACAGCCTCAGATATACTTCTAAAAATTTAATGAAGGGTGGGGCCACTGAAAGGGCTCTACAATTAACAGCATTGTCTCCTCTTCCAGAGAACCTGGGATCAACTACCAGCAACTATATGGTGGCTCATCTCCAGTTCCCAGGGATCAGACAGACAGACAGACAGACAAACAGAGATATGGATGGCAGGCCTGCCTGGTCTTTCTTTTTTTCTTATCATTTAATTAAAAAAATGTTTATTTATTTATTTATTTATTTATGTATTTATTATATATAAGTACACTGTAGCTGTCTTCAGACACTCCAGAAGAGGGTGTCAGATTATGGAGAATCTAAATCCCACTTATGGCCTGCATATGATGTACATAAACAGAGCCTCACATACAGTTCTAAACATTTAAAGATGGGTGGGGCCATTGAAAGGGCTCAACAATGAACAGCATTGTCTCCTCTTCCAGAGAACCTCGGATCAACTACCAGCAACTATATGGTGGCCCATCTCCAGTTCCAGGGGATCAGACAGACAGACATACAGACAGTCAGAGATAAGGATGGCAGGCCTGCCTGGTCTTTCTTTCTTTCTTATCCTTTTGAAAAAATGTTTACTTATTTATTTATTTATTTATTTATTTATTTATTTATTTATTAGATATAAGTACACTGTAGCTGTCTTCAGACACTCCAGAAAAGTGTGTCAGATTCGGGAGAATCTAAATCCCTTTTATGGTCTGCATAAGATGTACATAAACACAGACTCATGTATACTTCTAAAAATTTAAAGATGGGTGGGGCCACTGAAAGGGCTCAACAATTAACAGCGTTGTCTCCTCTTCCAGAGAACCTGGGATCAACTACCAACAACTATATGGTGGCCCATCCCCAGTTCCATGGGATCAGAACGACAGACAGACAGACAGACAAACAGAGATAAGGAAGGCAGGCCTGCCTGGTCTTTCTTTCTTTCTTATCCTTTTTAAAAAATGTTTATTTATTTATTTATTTATTTATTTATTTATTTATTTATATATATATATATATATATATATATATATATATATATATTTATTTATTAGATATAGGTACACTGTAGCTGTCTTCAGATTCTCCAGTAGAGGGTGTTAGAATCTGGAGAATCTGAATCCCTCTTATGGTCTGCATATGATGTACATAAACACAGCCTCACATATACTTCTAAAAATTTAAAGAAGGTTGGGGCCACTCTAAAAGCTCAACAATTAACAACATTGTCTCCTCTTACAGAGAACCTGGGATAAACTACCAGCACCTATATGGTGGCCCATCTCCAGTCCAGTGGATCAGACAGACAGACAGACAGAGAGACAGAGATAAGGATGGCAGGCCTGCCTGGTCTTTCTTTATATCTTATCCTTTAAAAAAATGTTTGTTTATTTATTTATTTATTTATTTATTTATTTATTAGATATAAGTACACTGTAGCCGTCTTCAGACACTCCAAGAGAGGGTGTCAGATTCTGGAGAATCTAAATCCCTCTTATGGTCTGCATATGATGTACATAAACACAGCCTCACATATACTTCTAAAAATTTAAAGATGGGTGGGGCTACAGAAAGGGCTCAACATTTAAAAGCACTGTCTCCTCTTCCAGAGAACCTTGGATAAACTACCAGCAACTATATGGTGGCCCACTTCCAGTTCCAGGGTTTCACACAGACAGACAGACAGACAGAGATAAGGGTGGCAGGCCTGCCTGGTCTTTCTTTCTGTCTTATCCTTTTTAAAAAATGTTTATTTATTTATTTATTTATTTATTTATTTATTTATTTATTTATTTATGTATTTATTAGATATAAGTACAATGTAGCTGTCTTCACACACTTCAGAAGAGGGTGTCAGATTCTGGAGTATCTAAATCCCTCTTATGGTCTGCATATGATGTACATAAACACAGCCTCACATATACTTCTAAAAATTTAAAGATGGGTGGGGCCACTGAAAGGGCTCAACAATTAACAGCATTGTCTCCTCTTCCGGAGAACCTGGGATCAACTACCAGCAACTATATGGTGGCCTATCTCCAGTTCCAAAGGATCATATAGAGAGAAAGACAGACAGAAAGAGATAAGGACGGCAGGCTTGCCTGGTCTTTCTTTCTTTCTTATCCTTTTTAAAAAATGTTTATTTATTTATTTATTCATGTATTTATTAGATATAAGTACACTGTAGCTATCTTCAGACACTCCAGAAGAGTGTGTCAGTTTATGGAGCATCTAAATCCCTCTTATGGTCTGCATATGATGTACATAAACACAGCCTCACATACACTTCTAAAAATTTAAAGATGGGTGGGGCCATTGAAAGGGCTCAACAATTAACAGCATTGTCTCCTCTTCCAGAGAACCTCTGATTAACTACCAGCAACTATATGGTGGCCCATCTCCAGTTCCAGGGGATCAGAGAGACAGACAGACAGTCAGATATAAGGATGGCAGGCCTGCCTGGTCTTTCTTTCTTTTTTATCCTTTTGAAAAAATGTTTACTTATTTCTTTCTTTCTTTCTTTCTTTCTTTCTTTCTTTCTTTCTTTCTTTATTTATTTATTTATTTATTAGATATAAGTACACTGTAGCTGTCTTCAGACACTCCAGAAGATGGTGTCAGATTCTGGAGAATCTAAATACCTCTTATGGTCTGCATATGATATACATAAACACAGACTCAAGTATACTTCTAAAAATTTAAAGATGGGTGGGGCCACTGAAAGGGCTCAACAATTAAGAGCGTTGTCTCCTCTTCCAGAGAACCTGGGATCAACTACCAGCAACTATATGGTGGCCCATCTCCAGTTCCAGGGGATCAGACAGACAGACAGAGAGACACACAGACAGAGATAAGGATGGCAGGCCTGCCTGGTCTTTCTTTCTTTCTTATCCTTTTAAAAAAATGTTTACTTATTTATTTATTCATGTATTTATTATATATAAGTACACTGTAGTGTCTTCAGACACTCCAGAAGAGGGTGCAAGCTTCTGGAGAATCTAAATCACTCTTATGGTCTGAATATAATGTACATAAACACAGCCTCACAATTACTTCTAAAAATTTAAAGATGAGTGGCGCCACTGAAAGCAGTAAACAATTAACAGCATTGTCTCCTCTTTCAGAGAACCTGGGATCAACTACCAGCAACTATATGCTGGCCCATTTCCAGTACCAGAGAAAAAGACAGACAGACAGACAGACAGACAGACAGACAGAGATAAGGATGGCTGGCCTGCCAGGTCTTTCTTTCTTTCTTATCTTTTTAAAAAATGTTTATTTATTTATTTATTTATTTATTTATTTATTTATGTATTTATTAGATATAAGTACACTGTAGCTGTCTTCAGACACTCCAGAGAGGGTGTCAGATTCTGGAGATTCTAAATCCCTCTTATGGTCTGCATATGATGTACATAAACACAGCCTCACATATACTCCTAAAAATTTAAAGATGGGTGGGGCCACTGAAAGGGCTCACAATTAACAGCACTGACTCCTCTTCCAGAGAACCTGGGATCAACTACCAACAACTATATGGTGGCCTATCTTCAGTTCCAAAGGATCATATAGATAGACAGACAGACAGACAGAGATGAGGATGGCAGGCCTGCCTGGTCTTTCTTTCTTTCTTATCCAATTGAAAAAATGTTTACTTATTAATTAATTAATTAATTAATTTATTTATTTATTTATTTATTTATTTATTAGATATAAGTACACTGTAGCTTTCTTCAGACATTCCAGAAGAGGGTGTCAGATTCTGGAGAAACTAATACCTCTTATGTTCTGCATATGATGTACATAAACACAGACTCAAGTATACTTCTAAAAATTTAAAGATGGGTGGGGCCACTGAATGGGCTCAACAATTAACAGCATTGTCTCCTCTTCCAGAGAACCTGGGATCAACTACCAGCAACTATATGGTGGCCCATCTGCAGTTCCAGGGGATCAGACAGACAGACAGACAGAGATAAGGAAGGCAGGCCTGCCTGGTCTTTCTTTCTTACTTATCCTGATTAAAAAATGTTTATTTATTTATTTATTTATTTATTTATTTATTTATGTATTTATTAGATATAAGTACACTATAGCTGTCTTCAGACACTCCAGAAGAGGGTGTCAGATTCTGAAGAATTTAAATCACTCTTAGGGTCTGCATATAATGTACATAAATACAGCCTCACATTTACCTCTAAAAATTTAAAGATGGTTGGGGCCACTGAAAGGGCTCAACAATTCACAGCATTGTCTCCTCTTCCAGAGAACCTGGGAAAATCTACCAGCAAATATATGGTGGCCCATATCCAGTTCCAGAGGATCAGACAGACAGACAGACAGACAGAGAGAGATAAGGATGGCAGGCCTGCCTGATTTTTCTTTCTTTCTTATCCTTTTTAAAAAATGTTTATTTATTTATTAATTAATTTATTTATGTATTTATTAGATATAAGTACACTGTAGCTGTCTTCAGACACTCCAGTAGAGGGTGTCAGATTCTGAAGAAATTAAAACCATCTTCTGGTCTGCATATGATGTACATAAACATAGCCTCAGATATACTTCTAAAAATTTAATGAAGGGTGGGGCCACTGAAAGGGCTCAACAATTAAAAGCATTATGTCCTCTTCCAGAGAACCTGGGATCAACGACCAGCAACTATATGGTGGCTCATCTCCAGTTCCCTGGGATCAGACAGACAGACAGACAGACAGACAAACAGAGATATGGATGGCAGGTTTGCCTGGTCTTTCTTTTTTTCTTATTCTTTGAAAAAATATTTATTTATTTATTTATTTATTTATTTATTTATTTATTTATTTATTTATTTATTTATTTATTAGATATAAGTACACTGTAGCTGTCTGCAGACACTCCAGAAGAGGGTGTCAGATACTGGAGAATCTAAATCCTTCTTATGGTCTGCATATGATGTACATAAACACAGCCTCACATACAATTCTAAAAATTTAAAGATGGGTGGGACCACTGAAAGGGCTCAACAATTAACATCATTGTCTCCTCTTCCAGAGAACCTGGGATCAACTATCAGCAACTATATGGTGGCCCATCTGCAGTTCCAGGGGATCAGACAGACAGACAGACAGACAGACAGAGATAAGGATGGCAGGCCTGCCATGTCTTTCTTTCTTACTTATCCTGTTTAAAAAATGTTTATTTATTTATTTATTTATTTATTTATTTATTTATTTATTTATTTATTAGATATAAGTACACTGTAGCTGTCTTCAGACAGTCCAGAAAAGGGTGTCAGATTCTGGAGAATCTAAATCCCTCTTATGGTCTGCATATGAAGTACATAAACACAGCCTAACATACAGTTCTAAATATTTAAAGATGGGTGGGGACATTGAAAGGGCTCAACAATGAACAGCATTGTCTCCTCTTCCAGAGAACCTCGGCTCAACTACCAGCAACTATATGGTGGCCCATCTACAGTTCCAGGGGATCAGACAGACAGACAGACAGACAGACAGAGATATGGATGGCAGGCCTGCCTGGTCTTTCTTTCTTTCTTATCCTTTTGAAAAAATGTTTACTTATTTATTTATTTATGTATTTATTAGATATAAGTACACTGTAGCTGTCTTCAGACACTCCAGAAGAGGGTGTCAGAGTCTGGAGAATCTAATTCCCTCTTATGGCCTGCATATGATGTACATAAACACAGACTCACGTATACTTCTAAAAATTTAAAGATGTGTGGGGCCACTGAGAGGGCTCAAAAATTACCATGACTGTCTCCACTTCCAGAGAACCTGGGATCAACTATCAGCAACTATATAGTGGCCCACCTCCAGTTCCAGGGGATCAGACAGACTGTCAGACAGACAGACAGACAGACAGAGAGAGATAAGAATGGCAGGCCTGCCTGGTCTTTCTTTCTTTCTTATCCTGTTTTAAAAATGTTTATTTATTTATTTTTTTATGTATTTATGTATTTATTAGATATAAGTACACTGTAGCTGTCTTCAGACACTCCAGAAGAGGGTGTCAGATTCTGGAGAATCTAAATCCCTCTTATGGTCTGCATATAATGTACATAAACACAGCCTCACATATAATTATAAAAATTTAAAGATGGGTGGGACCACTGAAAGGGCTCAACCATTAACATCATTGTCTACTCTTCCAGAGAACCTGGGATCAACTACCAGCAACTATATGGTGGACCATCTGCAGTTCCAGGGGATCAGACAGACAGACAGACAGACAGAGATAAGGATGGCAGGCTTGCCAGGTCTTTCTTTCTTACTTATCCTCTTTAAAAAATGTTTATTTATTTATTTATTTATTTATTTATTTATTTATTTATTTATTTATTTGATATAAGTACACTGTAGCTGTCTTCAGACAGTCCAGAAAAGGGTGTCAGATTCTGGAGAATCTAAATCCCTCTTATGGTCTGCATATGATGTACATAATCACAGCCTCACAAATACTTCTAAACATTTAAAGAAGGGTGGGGCCACTGAAAGGGCTCAACAATTAACAGCATTGTCTCCTCTTCCAGAGAACCTGGAAAAAACTAACAGCAAATATATGGTGGCCCATATGCAGTTCCAGAGGTTCAGACAGACAGACAGACAGACAGACAGAGATAAGGATGGCAGGCCTGCCTGATTTTTCTTTCTTTTTTATCCTTTATAAAAATGTTTATTTATTTATTAATTTATTTATTTATGTATTTATTAGATATAAGTACACTGTAGCTGTCTTCAGACACTCCAGAGAGGGTGTCAGATTCTGGAGATTCTAAATCCCTCTTATGGTCTGCATATGATGTACATAAACACAGCCTCACATATACTCCTAAAAATTTAAAGATGGGTGGGGCCACTGAAAGGGCTCACAATTAACAGCACTGACTCCTCTTCCAGAGAACCTGGGATCAACAACCAACAACTATATGGTGGCCTATCTTCAGTTCCAAAGGATCATATAGATAGACAGACAGACAGACAGAGATGAGGATGGCAGGCCTGCCTGGTCTTTCTTTCTTTCTTATCCAATTGAAAAAATGTTTACTTATTAATTAATTAATTAATTAATTAATTAATTAATTTATTTATTTATTAGATATAAGTACACTGTAGCTTTCTTCAGACATTCCAGAAGAGGGTGTCAGATTCTGGAGAAACTAATACCTCTTATGTTCTGCATATGATGTACATAAACACAGACTCAAGTATACTTCTAAAAATTTAAAGATGGGTGGGGCCACTGAATGGGCTCAACAATTAACAGCATTGTCTCCTCTTCCAGAGAACCTGGGATCAACTACCAGCAACTATATGGTGGCCCATCTGCAGTTCCAGGGGATCAGACAGACAGACAGACAGAGATAAGGAAGGCAGGCCTGCCTGGTCTTTCTTTCTTACTTATCCTGATTAAAAAATGTTTATTTATTTATTTATTTATTTATTTATTTATTTATTTATGTATTTATTAGATATAAGTACACTATAGCTGTCTTCAGACACTCCAGAAGAGGGTGTCAGATTCTGAAGAATTTAAATCACTCTTAGGGTCTGCATATAATGTACATAAATACAGCCTCACATTTACCTCTAAAAATTTAAAGATGGTTGGGGCCACTGAAAGGGCTCAACAATTCACAGCATTGTCTCCTCTTCCAGAGAACCTGGGAAAATCTACCAGCAAATATATGGTGGCCCATATCCAGTTCCAGAGGATCAGACAGACAGACAGACAGAAAGAGAGAGATAAGGATGGCAGGCCTGCCTGATTTTTCTTTCTTTCTTATCCTTTTTAAAAAATGTTTATTTATTTATTAATTAATTTATTTATGTATTTATTAGATATAAGTACACTGTAGCTGTCTTCAGACACTCCAGTAGAGGGTGTCAGATTCTGAAGAAATTAAAACCATCTTCTGGTCTGCATATGATGTACATAAACATAGCCTCAGATATACTTCTAAAAATTTAATGAAGGGTGGGGCCACTGAAAGGGCTCAACAATTAAAAGCATTATGTCCTCTTCCACAGAACCTGGGATCAACGACCAGCAACTATATGGTGGCTCATCTCCAGTTCACTGGTATCAGACAGACAGACAGACAGACAGACAAACAGAGATATGGATGGCAGGTTTGCTGGTCTTTCTTTTTTTCTTATTCTTTGAAAAAATATTTATTTATTTATTTATTTATTTATTTATTTATTTATTTATTTATTTATTTATTAGATATAAGTACACTGTAGCTGTCTGCAGACACTCCAGAAGAGGGTGTCAGATACTGGAGAATCTAAATCCTTCTTATGGTCTGCATATGATGTACATAAACACAGCCTCACATACAATTCTAAAAATTTAAAGATGGGTGGGACCACTGAAAGGGCTCAACAATTAACATCATTGTCTCCTCTTCCAGAGAACCTGGGATCAACTATCAGCAACTATATGGTGGCCCATCTGCAGTTCCAGGGGATCAGACAGACAGACAGACAGACAGACAGACAGACAGAGATAAGGATGGCAGGCCTGCCATGTCTTTCTTTCTTACTTATCCTGTTTAAAAAATGTTTATTTATTTATTTATTTATTTATTTATTTATTTATTTATTTATTTATTTATTAGATATAAGTACACTGTAGCTGTCTTCAGACAGTCCAGAAAAGGGTGTCAGATTCTGGAGAATCTAAATCCCTCTTATGGTCTGCATATGAAGTACATAAACACAGCCTAACATACAGTTCTAAATATTTAAAGATGGGTGGGGACATTGAAAGGGCTCAACAATGAACAGCATTGTCTCCTCTTCCAGAGAACCTCGGCTCAACTACCAGCAACTATATGGTGGCCCATCTACAGTTCCAGGGGATCAGACAGACAGACAGACAGACAGACAGACAGAGATATGGATGGCAGGCCTGCCTGGTCTTTCTTTCTTTCTTATCCTTTTGAAAAAATGTTTACTTATTTATTTATTTATGTATTTATTAGATATAAGTACACTGTAGCTGTCTTCAGACACTCCAGAAGAGGGTGTCAGAGTCTGGAGAATCTAATTCCCTCTTATGGCCTGCATATGATGTACATAAACACAGACTCACGTATACTTCTAAAAATTTAAAGATGTGTGGGGCCACTGAGAGGGCTCAAAAATTACCATGACTGTCTCCACTTCCAGAGAACCTGGGATCAACTATCAGCAACTATATAGTGGCCCACCTCCAGTTCCAGGGGATCAGACAGACTGTCAGACAGACAGACAGACAGACAGAGAGAGATAAGAATGGCAGGCCTGCCTGGTCTTTCTTTCTTTCTTATCCTGTTTTAAAAATGTTTATTTATTTATTTTTTTATGTATTTATGTATTTATTAGATATAAGTACACTGTAGCTGTCTTCAGACACTCCAGAAGAGGGTGTCAGATTCTGGAGAATCTAAATCCCTCTTATGGTCTGCATATAATGTACATAAACACAGCCTCACATATAATTATAAAAATTTAAAGATGGGTGGGACCACTGAAAGGGCTCAACCATTAACATCATTGTCTACTCTTCCAGAGAACCTGGGATCAACTACCAGCAACTATATGGTGGACCATCTGCAGTTCCAGGGGATCAGACAGACAGACAGACAGACAGAGATAAGGATGGCAGGCTTGCCAGGTCTTTCTTTCTTACTTATCCTCTTTAAAAAATGTTTATTTATTTATTTATTTATTTATTTATTTATTTATGTATTTATTTGATATAAGTACACTGTAGCTGTCTTCAGACAGTCCAGAAAAGGGTGTCAGATTCTGGAGAATCTAAATCCCTCTTATGGTCTGCATATGATGTACATAATCACAGCCTCACAAATACTTCTAAACATTTAAAGAAGGGTGGGGCCACTGAAAGGGCTCAACAATTAACAGCATTGTCTCCTCTTCCAGAGAACCTGGAAAAAACTAACAGCAAATATATGGTGGCCCATATGCCGTTCCAGAGGTTCAGACAGACAGACAGACAGACAGAGATAAGGATGGCAGGCCTGCCTGATTTTTCTTTCTTTTTTATCCTTTATAAAAATGTTTATTTATTTATTAATTTATTTATTTATGTATTTATTAGATATAAGTACACTGTAGCTGTCTTCAGACACTCCAGAGAGGGTGTCAGATTCTGGAGATTCTAAATCCCTCTTATGGTCTGCATATGATGTACATAAACACAGCCTCACATATACTCCTAAAAATTTAAAGATGGGTGGGGCCACTGAAAGGGCTCACAATTAACAGCACTGACTCCTCTTCCAGAGAACCTGGGATCAACAACCAACAACTATATGGTGGCCTATCTTCAGTTCCAAAGGATCATATAGATAGACAGACAGACAGACAGAGATGAGGATGGCAGGCCTGCCTGGTCTTTCTTTCTTTCTTATCCAATTGAAAAAATGTTTACTTATTAATTAATTAATTAATTAATTAATTAATTAATTAATTTATTTATTAGATATAAGTACACTGTAGCTTTCTTCAGACATTCCAGAAGAGGGTGTCAGATTCTGGAGAAACTAATACCTCTTATGTTCTGCATATGATGTACATAAACACAGACTCAAGTATACTTCTAAAAATTTAAAGATGGGTGGGGCCACTGAATGGGCTCAACAATTAACAGCATTGTCTCCTCTTCCAGAGAACCTGGGATCAACTACCAGCAACTATATGGTGGCCCATCTGCAGTTCCAGGGGATCAGACAGACAGACAGACAGAGATAAGGAAGGCAGGCCTGCCTGGTCTTTCTTTCTTACTTATCCTGATTAAAAAATGTTTATTTATTTATTTATTTATTTATTTATGTATTTATTAGATATAAGTACACTATAGCTGTCTTCAGACACTCCAGAAGAGGGTGTCAGATTCTGAAGAATTTAAATCACTCTTAGGGTCTGCATATAATGTACATAAATACAGCCTCACATTTACCTCTAAAAATTTAAAGATGGTTGGGGCCACTGAAAGGGCTCAACAATTCACAGCATTGTCTCCTCTTCCAGAGAACCTGGGAAATTCTACCAGCAAATATATGGTGGCCCATATCCAGTTCCAGAGGATCAGACAGACAGACAGACAGACAGAGAGAGATAAGGATGGCAGGCCTGCCTGATTTTTCTTTCTTTCTTATCCTTTTTAAAAAATGTTTATTTATTTATTAATTAATTTATTTATGTATTTATTAGATATAAGTACACTGTAGCTGTCTTCAGACACTCCAGTAGAGGGTGTCAGATTCTGAAGAAATTAAAACCATCTTCTGGTCTGCATATGATGTACATAAACATAGCCTCAGATATACTTCTAAAAATTTAATGAAGGGTGGGGCCACTGAAAGGGCTCAACAATTAAAAGCATTATGTCCTCTTCCAGAGAACCTGGGATCAACGACCAGCAACTATATGGTGGCTCATCTCCAGTTCCCTGGGATCAGACAGACAGACAGACAGACAGACAAACAGAGATATGGATGGCAGGTTTGCTGGTCTTTCTTTTTTTCTTATTCTTTGAAAAAATATTTATTTATTTATTTATTTATTTATTTATTTATTTATTTATTTATTTATTTATTAGATATAAGTACACTGTAGCTGTCTGCAGACACTCCAGAAGAGGGTGTCAGATACTGGAGAATCTAAATCCTTCTTATGGTCTGCATATGATGTACATAAACACAGCCTCACATACCCTTCTAAAAATTTAAAGATGGGTGGGACCACTGAAAGGGCTCAACAATTAACATCATTGTCTCCTCTTCCAGAGAACCTGGGATCAACTATCAGCAACTATATGGTGGCCCATCTGCAGTTCCAGGGGATCAGACAGACAGACAGACAGACAGACAGAGATAAGGATGGCAGGCCTGCCATGTCTTTCTTTCTTACTTATCCTGTTTAAAAAATGTTTATTTATTTATTTATTTATTTATTTATTTATTTATTTATTTATTAGATATAAGTACACTGTAGCTGTCTTCAGACAGTCCAGAAAAGGGTGTCAGATTCTGGAGAATCTAAATCCCTCTTATGGTCTGCATATGAAGTACATAAACACAGCCTAACATACAGTTCTAAATATTTAAAGATGGGTGGGGACATTGAAAGGGCTCAACAATGAACAGCATTGTCTCCTCTTCCAGAGAACCTCGGCTCAACTACCAGCAACTATATGGTGGCCCATCTACAGTTCCAGGGGATCAGACAGACAGACAGACAGACAGACAGACAGAGATATGGATGGCAGGCCTGCCTGGTCTTTCTTTCTTTCTTATCCTTTTGAAAAAATGTTTACTTATTTATTTATTTATGTATTTATTAGATATAAGTACACTGTAGCTGTCTTCAGACACTCCAGAAGAGGGTGTCAGAGTCTGGAGAATCTAATTCCCTCTTATGGCCTGCATATGATGTACATAAACACAGACTCACGTATACTTCTAAAAATTTAAAGATGTGTGGGGCCACTGAGAGGGCTCAAAAATTACCATGACTGTCTCCACTTCCAGAGAACCTGGGATCAACTATCAGCAACTATATAGTGGCCCACCTCCAGTTCCAGGGGATCAGACAGACTGTCAGACAGACAGACAGACAGACAGACAGACAGACAGAGATAAGAATGGCAGGCCTGCCTGGTCTTTCTTTCTTTCTTATCCTGTTTTAAAAATGTTTATTTATTTATTTTTTTATGTATTTATGTATTTATTAGATATAAGTACACTGTAGCTGTCTTCAGACACTCCAGAAGAGGGTGTCAGATTCTGGAGAATCTAAATCCCTCTTATGGTCTGCATATGATGTACATAAACACAGCCTCACATATAATTATAAAAATTTAAAGATGGGTGGGACCACTGAAAGGGCTCAACCATTAACATCATTGTCTACTCTTCCAGAGAACCTGGGATCAACTACCAGCAACTATATGGTGGACCATCTGCAGTTCCAGGGGATCAGACAGACAGACAGACAGACAGAGATAAGGATGGCAGGCTTGCCAGGTCTTTCTTTCTTACTTATCCTCTTTAAAAAATGTTTATTTATTTATTTATTTATTTATTTATTTATTTATTTATTTATGTATTTATTTGATATAAGTACACTGTAGCTGTCTTCAGACAGTCCAGAAAAGGGTGTCAGATTCTGGAGAATCTAAATCCCTCTTATGGTCTGCATATGATGTACATAATCACAGCCTCACAAATACTTCTAAACATTTAAAGAAGGGTGGGGCCACTGAAAGGGCTCAACAATTAACAGCATTGTCTCCTCTTCCAGAGAACCTGGAAAAAACTAACAGCAAATATATGGTGGCCCATATGCAGTTCCAGAGGTTCAGACAGACAGACAGACAGACAGACAGAGATAAGGATGGCAGGCCTGCCTGATTTTTCTTTCTTTTTTATCCTTTATAAAAAATGTTTATTTATTTATTAATTTATTTATTTATGTATTTATTAGATATAAGTACACTGTAGCTGTCTTCAGAAACTCCAGTAGACGGTGTCAGATTCTGAAAAATCTAAAACCATCTTCTGGTCTGCATATGATGTACAGATACACAGCCTCAGATATACTTCAAAAATTTTAATGAAAGGTGGGGCCACTGAAAGGGCTCAACAATTAACAGCATTATCTCCTCTTCCAGAGAACCTGGGATAAACTACCAGCAACTATATGGTGGCCCATCTCCAGTTCCAGAGGATCAGACAGACAGACAGACAGACAGATATAAGGATGGCAGGCCTGCCTGGTCTTTCTTTCTTTCTTATCCTTTTGAAAAAATGTTTACTTATTTATTTATTTATGTATTTATTAGATATAAGTACACTGTAGCTGTCTTCAGACACTCCAGAAGAAGGTGTCAGATTCTGCAGAATCTAAATCCCTCTTATGGTCTGCATATGATGTACATAAACACAGCCTCACATATACTTCTAAAAATTTAAAGATGGGTGGGACCACTGAAAGGTCTCAACAATTAACAGCATTGTCTCCTCTTCCATAGAACCTGGGATCAACTACCAGCAACTATATGGTGGCCCTTATATAGTATCAGAGGATCAGACAGACAGACAGACAGACAAACAGACAGAGATAAGGATGGCAGGCCTGCCAGGTCTTCTTTCTTTCTTATCCTTTTTAAAAAATGTTTATTTATTTATTTATTTATTTATTTATTTATTTATTTATTTATTTATTTATTCGATATAAGTACACTGTAGCTGTTTTCAGACACTCCAGAAGAGGGTGTCAGATTCTGGAGAATCTAAATCCCTCTTATGGTCTGCACATGGTGTACCTAAAGAGAGCCTCACTTATACTTCAAAAATTTAAAGAAGGGTGGGGCCACTGAAAAAGCTCAACAATTAACAGCATTGTCTCCTCTTCGAGAACCTGGGATCAACTACCAGCAACTATATGGTGTCCCATCTCCATTTCTCAGGGATCAGACAGACAGACAGACAGACAGAGCTAAGGAGGGCAGGCCTGCCTTTTCTTTCTTTCTTATCCTTTTAAAAAATGTTTATTTAATTATTTATTTATGTATTTATTAGCTATAAGTACACAGTAGCTGTCTTCAGACACTCAAGAAGAGGGTGTCAAATTCAGGAAAATCTAAATCCCTCTTATGGTCTGCATACCTTCAGTGGTGGCTCAAGCTCTTAATGAGAGCACTCTGTAGGCATAGGCAGTCAGTTTCTGAGTTCGAGGCCACCCTGGTGAAAGACAGGGTTAGGCAGGGCTAGGGAAGGCTAGGGAAGGCTAGGGAAGGCTAGGGAAGGCTAGGGTAGGCTAGGCAAGGCTAGGGTAGGCTAGGGTAGGCTAGGGTAGGCTAGGGAAGGTTAGGTTAGGGTAGGGTAGGCTAGGGTAGGCTAGGGTAGGCTAGGGTAGGCTAGGGTAGGCTAGGGTAGGCTAGGGTAGGCTAGGGAAAGAAAGAAAGACAGAAAGAAAGAAAGGAAGAAAGAAAGAAAGAAAGAAAGAAAGAAAGAAAGAAAGAAAGAAAGAAAGAAAGAAAAAGGTTTTATAAAAAGTGTTAAAGTTTTTAAAAATTAAAAAAAAAATACCAGATCACCATCACACAGCATTGGCTGTCTTCAGGTGTATCCTTTCAGCCTCCAAAACAAAAAGCAATGGCTGGCTGTCTTCAGGTGTATCCTATTCTCCAGTCTTATTTCCAACCTAAGAGCTGGGCTGAGCTGCCTCATTATGTAATTGCAAACCTTCCTTGGTTTGTCTTTTCCATTTCTAAGACTAACAGGCCTTTTTCTATTTAGAGAATATGCTCATGACTGTACTTTAGATATAGTAAATATAACTGTTGCTTATAAAACTTGTTTTCTAGGAATTTTTAAAGGGCAATGGCAGAGTTTATTTTTTAAAAATATTTTGCATTTATTTATTTGTGTGAGTGATGAAGCTCAGGTCTTCAAACTCGTCAGGAGGTATGATTACCTCCCCTCTCTCTCAACCCCTCTCTCTCCTCTCTCAATGATTGTGTAAGAATGTTTTGCATGTGTATGCTGTGCCCACAGACACCAGAACAGAGTATTAGATCCCCTGGAACTGGAGATGGGCCACCATATATAATACTGGTAATTGAGCCCAGGTTCTCTGGAAGAGGAGACAATGCTCTTAATTGTTGAGCCCTCTCTGTAGCCACATCTTTTTTTTTTTTTTTTTGAGTATATGTGAGGCTGTGTTTATATACATCATATGCAGACAATAGGAATGATTTAGATTCTTCAGAATCTGACACCCTCTTCTGGACTGTCTGAAGATAGCTACAGCATACTTAAATATAATAAATATATAAATCTTTAAAAAGAAAAGGAAAAGTAAAAAAGAAAGAACAGGCCTGCCATATGCATGTTCATAGAGGAAAATGGAAGAGACCCCAATCTAACCTCAGCAGGGTGCTTCCTTCTGGATGGTAGCTCACAGTTTCATCCCAGCAAGACAGGCAAATCACTGAGTTCAAGGACAGTAAGGTTCAGGACAGACAAGTTTAGGAAGGAAAAGGGTCTATGTTGAGAATAAACCGACAAAACAACAACTAGGAAAAAGAAGTGACAGTGTAACTTGGGGTAGGGTACCAAAAAGAGAAAGCTTTCTGTTACCACTTATAAACAGCAGTAGACTTGCACCCTTCTGCCCAGGTCCCTGCCTTCCTTTCTAGGAATTCTAAGGATGCCAGGGGGTGGGGCAATCCAGATTAACTTTTTAATAACAAAGACTTTGTCTTTGATGTCTAGAGGAAGCCCTTCTCAGTGCCTTTAACTACCACTGAACTTTCAGGGCTGTGACTCAACTGTAACAAGGAACAGGGCTAAGAACCTGCAGCCTTTGAAAACAACTATTTTTTTAAAGAGGGGGACACAAATCAGCAGTAGAACCCCTCAGGTTCAGCCATAATACTTGTTAGGGAAACAGCCTCAATGTCCAGAGCTGAGGTCTCATGGGTGAACTGCTTCAAGCTCTGAGTATCATTGAAAGAAAGAAAAGTTATCATGTGGTTGCTTAATTTATTTATTTTATTATTTCTATTTTTTGTTTTCTTTTGTTTTGTTTTAGAAAAGGCCTCAGTCTGTAGCTATGGCTGACCTAGGACAGACTACATGTGTTAATTAGGGTTTCACAGCTGAGAAACAGACAATACCTATGTAAGACTTAGAAAACCCAACAGTCAGTGGTGGCTTGAGCTCTTAATGAGAGCACTCTGGAGGCAGAAGCAGTCAGTTTCTGACTTCGAGGCCAGCCTGGTTAAAGACAGGGATAGGCAGGGCTAGGCAAGGCAGGGCTGGGCTAGGCTAGGCAAGGGGCAAGGGGCTAGGCTAGGCTACGCAAGGGGCTAGGCAAGACAGACAGACAGAGAGAAAGACAGACAAGGATGGAAGGCCAGCCTGGTTTTTCTTTCTTCCTTATCCCTTTTAAAAAATGTTTATTTATTTATTTATGTATGTATTTATTAGATATAAGTACACTGTAGCTGTCTTCAGACACTCCAGAAGAGTGTGTCAGATTCTGGAGAATCTAAATCCCTCTTATGGTCTGCATATGATGTACAAAAACACAGCCTCACATATACTTCTAAAAATTTAAAGATGGGTGGGGCCACTGAAAGGGCTCAACAATTAACAGCATTGTCTCCTCTTCCAGAGAACCAGGGATCAACTACCAGCAACTATAAGGTAGCCCATCTCCAGTTCCAGGGGATCAGACAGACAGACAGACAGACAGAGATAAGGATGGCAGGCCTGCCTGGTCTTTCTTTCTTACTTATCCTTTTTAAAACATGTTTATTTCTTTATTTATGTATTTATTAGATATAAGTACATTGTAGCTGTCTTCAGACACTCCAGAAGAGTGTGTCAGATTCTGGAGAATCTAAATCCCTCTTATGGTCTGCATATGATGTACATAAACACAGCCTCACATATACTTCTAAAAATTTAAAGATTGGTGGGGCCACTGTAAGGGCTCAACAATTAACAGCATTGTCTCCTCTTCCAGAGAACCTGGGATCAAGTACCAGCAAAAATATGGTGGCCCATCTCCAGTTTCAGGGGATCAGACAAACAGACAAGGATGGCAGGCCTGCCTGGTTTTTCTTTCTTTCTTATCCTTTTTAAAACATGTTTATTTATTCATTTATGTATTTATTAGATATAAGTACACTGTAGCTGTCTTCAGACACTCCGAAGAGGGATCAGATTCTGGAGAATGTAAATCCCTCTTATGGTCTGCATATGATGTACATAAACACAGCCTCACAAATACTTCTAAAAATTTAAAGATGGGTGGTGCCACTGAAAGGGCTCAAAAATTTACAGCCTTGTCTCCTCTTGCAGAGAATCTGGGATCAACTACCAGCAACTATATGGTGGCCCACTCCAGTTCCAGGGTATCAGACAGACAGACAGACAGACAGAGATAAGGATGGCAGGCCTTCCTGGTCTTTCTTTTTTTCTTATCCTTTTTAATAATGATTATTTATTTATTTATTTATGTATTTATTAGATATAAGTACACTGTAGCTGTCTTCAGACACTCCAGAAGAGAGTGTCAGATTCTGGAGAATCTAAATCCCTGTTATTGTCTGCATATGATGTACATAAACACAGCCTCACATTTACTTCTAAAAATTAAAGATGGGTGTTGCCACTGAACGGCTCAAAAATTAACAGCATTGTCTCCACTTCCAGAGAACCTGAGATCAACTACCAGCAACTATATGGTGGCCCATCTCCTGTTCCAGGGGATCAGACAGAGAGACAGACATACAGACAGATAGAGATAAGGATGGCAGGCCTGCTTCGTCTTTCTTTCTTTCTTATCCTTTTTAAGAAATGTTTATTTATTTATTTATGTATTTATTAGATATAAGTACACTGTAGCTGTCTTCAGACATCAGGAAGAAGGTGTCAGATTCTGGAGAATGTAAATCCCTCTTATGGTCTGAATATGATGTACATAAACACAGACTCACATTTACTTCCAAAAATTAAAGATGTGTGGGGCCACTGTATGGGCTCAACCATTAACAGCATTGTCTCCTCTTCCAGAGAACCTGGGATCAACTACCAGCAACTATATGGTGGCCCATCTCCAGTTCCAGAGGATCAGACAGAGAGACAGACAGACAGACATATAGAGATAACGATGGCAGGCCTGCCTGGTCTTTCTTTCTTATCCTTTTTAAGAAATGTTTATTTAGTTATTTATGTATTTATTAGATAAAAGTACACTGTAGCTATCTTCAGACACTCCAGAAGAGGGTGTCAGATTCTGGAGAATCTAAATCCCTCTTATGGTCTGCATATGATGTACATAAACACAGCCTCACATATACTTCTAAAAATTTACAGATGGGTGGAGCCACTGAAAGGACTCAACAATTAACCGCATTGTCTCCTCTTCCAGAGAACCTGGGTTCAACTTCCAGCACCTATATGGTGGCCCATCTCCAGTTCCAGGGTATCAGACAGATAGACAGACAGACAGACAGAGAGACAGAGATAAGGAAGGCAGGCCTCCCTGGTCTTTCTTTCTTTCTTATCCTTTTTAAAAAATGTTTATTTATATATTTATTTATTTATTTATTTATTTATTTATTTATTTATTTATTTATTAGATATAAGTACACTGTGTCTGTCTTCAGACACTCCAGAAGATGGTGTCAGATTCTGGAGAATCTAAATCCCTCTTATGGTCTGTATATGATGTACATAAACACAGCCTCACATATACTTCAAAAATTTAAAGATGTATGGGGTCACTGAAAGGGCTCAACAATTAACAGCATTATCTCCTCTTCCAGACAACCTGGGATCAACTACCAGCAACTATATGGTGGCTCATCTCCAGTTCTAAGGTATCAGACAGAAAGACAGACAGACAGACAGACAAGGGTGGCAGGCCTGCCTGGTTTTTTTTCTTTCTCATCCTTTTTAAAAATGTTTATTTATTTATTTATGTATTTATTAAATATAAGTACACTTTAGCGGTCTTCAGACACTCCAGGAGAGGGTGTCAGTTTCTGGATAATCTAAATCCCTCTTATGGTGTGCATATGATGTACATAAACACAGACTCACATTTACTTCTAAAAATTTAAAGATGTGTGGGGCCACTGAAAGGGCTCAACAATTAACAGCATTGTCTCCTCTTCCAGAGAACCTGGGATCAACTACCAGCAACTATATTGTGGCCCATCTCCAGTTCCAGTGGATCAGAAAGACAGACAGACAGACATACAGAGATACGGATGCCAGGCCTGCCTGGTCTTTCTTTATTTCTTATCCTTTAAAAAAAATGTTTATTTATTTATTTATTTATTTATTTATTTATTTATTTATGTATTTATTAGATATAAGTACACTGTAGCTGCCTTCAGACACTCCAGAAGAGGGTTTCAGATTCTGGAGAATCTAAATCCCTCTTATGGTCTGCATATGATGTACATAAACACAGCCTCACATATACTTCTAAAAATTTAAAGATTGGTGGGACCACTGAAAGGGCTCAACAATTACCATCACTGTCTCCACTTCCAGAGAACCTGGTATCAACTATCAGCAACTATATAGTGGCCCACCTCCAGTTCCAGGGGATCAGACAGACTGTCAGACAGACAGACAGAGATAAGGATGGCAGGCTTGCCTAGTCTTTCTTTCTTTCTTATCCTTTTGAAAAAATGTTTGCTTATTTTTTTATTTATGTATTTATTAGATATAAGTACACTCTAGCTGTCTTCAGACACTCCAGAAGACGGTGTCAGATTCTGGAGAATCTAAATCCCTCTTTTGGCCTGCATATTATGTACATAAACACAGACTCACGTATACTTCTAAAAATTTAAAGATGTGTGGGGCCACTGAGAAGAATGGGAGGGTAGGGAAGTGGGGGGAGGTATGGGGGACTTTTGGGATAGCATTGGAAATGTAATTGAGGAAAATATGTAATAAAAAAAACAGTGAAAAACAAAACAAAACAATTAACAGCATTGTCTCCTCTTCTAGAGAATCTGGGATCAACTACCAGCAACTATATTGTGGCCCTTCTCCAGTTCCAGGGTATCAGACAGACAGACAGACAGACAGACAGACAGAGATAAGGATGGCAGGCCTGCCTGGTCTTTCTTTCTTTCTTATCCTTTTTAAAAAAATGTTTATTTATATATTTATTTATTTATTTATTTATTTATTTATTTATTTATTAGATATAAGTAAACTGTAGCTATCTTTAGACACTCCAGAAGAGGGTGTCAGATTCTGGAGAATCTAAATCCCTCTTACGATCTGCATATGATGTATATAAACACAGCCTCACATTTTCTTCTAAAAATTTAAAGATGGGTGTGGCTTGGAATAAGATGAGTAACCCTGAAAAAGTCAAAAAATGAAAAATCACACTGTAGGATTTGGAATATGGTGAGAAACCCTGAAAAAGTCGAAAAATGAGAAAAGCATGCAGGAGTACCTGGAATATGGTGAGAAACACTGAAAAAGTCTTAAATGAGAATATCACACTCTAGGACTTGGAATATGGTGAGAAACCCTGAAAATGTCGAAAAATGAGAAAATCATGCAGTAGAACCCAGAATATGGTGAGAAACCCTGAAAAAAAAGTCAAAAAATAAGAAAATCACGCAGTAGGACCTGGAAGCTGGTGAGAAACCCTGAAAAAGTCGAAAAATGAGAAAATCAATCTGTAGGATCTGGAATATGGTGAGAAACCCTGAAAAATTCGAAAAAAGCAAAAATCACACTCTAGGACTTGGAATATGTTGAGAAACCCTGAAAAAGTCAAAAAATGAGAAAATCACACTGTAGGACTTGGAATATGGTGAGAAACCCTGAAAAAGTCGAAAAATGAGAAAATCACACTGTAGGACTTGGAATATGGTGAGAAACCCTGAAAAAGTCGAAAAATGAGAAAATCACGCAGTAGGACCTGGGATTTGGTGAGAAACACTGAAAAAGTCTTAAAATAGAAAATCACACTGTAGTACTTGGAATATGGTGAAAAATACTGAAAAAGTCTTAAAATGAGAAAATCACACCTTAGGACCTGGAATATGGTGAGAAACCCTGAAAAGGTCAAAAAATGAGAAAAATCACACTGTAGTACATGGAATATGGGTAGAAACTCTGAAAAAGTCGCAAATTATAAAATGACAGTGTAGGGCCTGGAATATGTTGAGAAAACCTGAAATATTCGAAAAATGAGAAAATGACAATGTAGAACCTGGAATACCGTAAGAAACCCTGAAAAAGTTAAAAAATGAGAAAATCACACTCTAGGACTGGAATATGGTGAGAAACCCTGAAACATCGAAAAATGAGAAAATCATGTAGTAAGACCCAGAATATGGTGAGAAATCCTGAAAAAAGTCGAAAAATGAGAAAATCACGCAGTAGGACCTGGAAG
Source organism: Mus caroli (assembly GCF_978045245.1). Taxonomy (NCBI): domain Eukaryota; kingdom Metazoa; phylum Chordata; class Mammalia; order Rodentia; family Muridae; genus Mus; species Mus caroli. The sequence goes on from NW_028227278.1 coordinate 7,942,933, forward strand.
CTGGTGAGAAACCCTGAAAAAGTCGAAAAATGAGAAAATCAAACTGTAGGACCTGGAATATGTTGAGAAACCCTGAAAAATACGAAAAAGGCAAAAATCACACTCTAGGACTTGGAATATGATGAGAAACCGTGAAAAAGTCAAAAAATGAAAAAATCACTCTGTAGTACCTGGAATATGGTGAGAAACACTAAAAAAGTATTAAAATGAGAAAATCACCCAGTAGGACCTGGAATGAGGTGAGAAACCCTGAAACAGTCGAAATATAAGAAAATCAAACTTGTAGTACATGCAATATGGTGACAAACACTGAAAAAGTCGAAAAATGAGAATATCACACTCTAGGATTTGGAATATGATGAGAAACCCTGAAAAATTCAAAAAATGAGAAAATCACACTGTAGGACTTGGAATTAGGTGAGAAACCCTCAAAAAGTCGAAAAATGAGAAAATCATGCACTAGGATCCAGAATATGATGAGAAACACAGAAAAAGTCTTAAAATGAGAAAATCACACTGTAGAACCTGGAATATGGTAAGAAACCCTGAAAATGTCGAAAAATGAGAAAATGACACTGTAGGAGCTGGAATATGGTGAGAAGTCATGAAAAAGTCAAAAAAAAAAAGAAATACACACTTGTAGGACTTGCAATATGGTGAGAGACCCTGAAAAAGTCTTAAAATGAGAAAATCACACTGTAGGACTTGGGATATGGTGAGAAACACTGAAAAGGTCAAAAAATTAGAAAATCAAACTGTAGTACCTGGTATATGGTGAGAAACACTAAAAAAGTATTAAAATGAGAAAATCACACAGTAGGACCTGGAATATGGTGAGAAACCCTGAAACAGTTCAAAAAATAAGAAAATAAAACTTGTAGTACATGCAATATGGTGAGAAACACTGAAAAAGTCGAAAAATGAGAATATCACACTCTAGGACTTGGAATATGATGAGAAACCCAGAAAAAGTCTAAAAATGAGAAAATCACACTGTAGGACTTGGAATATGGTGAGAAACCCTGAAAAAGTCGAAAAATGAGAAAATCACACTGTAGTACCTAGAATATGGTGAGAAACACTGAAAAAGTCTAAAAATAAGATAAAACTTGTAGTACCTGAAATATGATGAGAAACCCTGAAAAAGTCAAAAAATTAGAAAATCAAATTGTAGGAACTGGAATATGCTGAGAATCCCTGAAAAATTCGAAAAATGCGAAAATCACCCTCTAGGACTTGGAATACGATGAGAAACCCTGAAAAAGTCAAAAAATGAGAAAATCACACTGTAGTACCTGGAATATGGTGAGAAACACTGAAAAAGTCTAAAAATAAGATAAAACTTGTAGTACCTGAAATATGGTGAGGAACCCTAAAAAAGTCGAAAAATGAGAAAATCACACTGTAGGACTTCGAATATGATGAGAAACCGTGAAAAAGTAAAAAAATGAGAAAAATACACTGTAGGAGCTGGAATATGGAGAGAAACCCTGAAAAGGTTAAAAAATTAGAATATCACAATTGTAGGACCTCCAATATGGTGAGAAACCCTGAAAAAGTTGAAAAATGAGAAAACCACACTGTAGGACCTGGAATATGGTGAGAAACACTGAAAAATTCAAAAAATGAGAAAATCACACAGTAGGACCTAAATATGGTGAGAAACCCTGAAAAGGTCAAAAAATGAGAAAAATCACACTGTAGTACATGGAATATGGGTAGAAACTCTGAAAAAGTCGCAAATTATAAAATGACAGTGTAGGGCCTGGAATATGTTGAGAAAACCTGAAATATTCGAAAAATGAGAAAATGACAATGTAGAACCTGGAATACCGTAAGAAACCCTGAAAAAGTTAAAAAATGAGAAAATCACACTCTAGGACTGGAATATGGTGAGAAACCCTGAAACATCGAAAAATGAGAAAATCATGTAGTAAGACCCAGAATATGGTGAGAAATCCTGAAAAAAGTCGAAAAATGAGAAAATCACGCAGTAGGACCTGGAAGCTGGTGAGAAACCCTGAAAAAGTCGAAAAATGAGAAAATCAAACTGTAGGACCTGGAATATGTTGAGAAACCCTGAAAAATACGAAAAAGGCAAAAATCACACTCTAGGACTTGGAATATGATGAGAAACCGTGAAAAAGTCAAAAAATGAAAAAATCACACTGTAGTACCTGGAATATGGTGAGAAACACTAAAAAAGTATTAAAATGAGAAAATCACCCAGTAGGACCTGGAATGAGGTGAGAAACCCTGAAACAGTCGAAATATAAGAAAATCAAACTTGTAGTACATGCAATATGGTGACAAACACTGAAAAAGTCGAAAAATGAGAATATCACACTCTAGGATTTGGAATATGATGAGAAACCCTGAAAAATTCAAAAAATGAGAAAATCACACTGTAGGACTTGGAATATGGTGAGAAACCCTCAAAAAGTCGAAAAATGAGAAAATCATGCACTAGGATCCAGAATATGATGAGAAACACAGAAAAAGTCTTAAAATGAGAAAATCACACTGTAAGACCTGGAATATGGTAAGAAACCCTGAAAATGTCGAAAAATGAGAAAATGACACTGTAGGAGCTGGAATATGGTGAGAAGTCATGAAAAAGTCAAAAAAAAAAAAAGAAATACACACTTGTAGGACTTGCAATATGGTGAGAGACCCTGAAAAAGTCTTAAAATGAGAAAATCACACTGTAGGACTTGGGATATGGTGAGAAACACTGAAAAGGTCGAAAAATTAGAAAATCATACTGTAGTACCTGGTATATGGTGAGAAACACTAAAAAAGTATTAAAATGAGAAAATCACACAGTAGGACCTGGAATATGGTGAGAAACCCTGAAGCAGTTCAAAAATAAGAAAATAAAACTTGTAGTACATGCAATATGGTGAGAAACACTGAAAAAGTCGAAAAATGAGAATATCACACTCTAGGACTTGGAATATGATGAGAAACCCAGAAAAAGTCTAAAAATGAGAAAATCACACTGTAGGACTTGGAATATGGTGAGAAACCCTGAAAAAGTCGAAAAATGAGAAAATCACACTGTAGTACCTAGAATATGGTGAGAAACACTGAAAAAGTCTAAAAATAAGATAAAACTTGTAGTACCTGAAATATGATGAGAAACCCTGAAAAAGTCAAAAAATTAGAAAATCAAATTGTAGGAACTGGAATATGCTGAGAATCCCTGAAAAATTCGAAAAATGCGAAAATCACCCTCTAGGACTTGGAATACGATGAGAAACCCTGAAAAAGTCAAAAAATGAGAAAATCACACTGTAGTACCTGGAATATGGTGAGAAACACTGAAAAAGTCTAAAAATAAGATAAAACTTGTAGTACCTGAAATATGGTGAGGAACCCTAAAAAAGTCGAAAAATGAGAAAATCACACTGTAGGACTTCGAATATGATGAGAAACCGTGAAAAAGTAAAAAAATGAGAAAAATACACTGTAGGAGCTGGAATATGGAGAGAAACCCTGAAAAGGTTAAAAAATTAGAATATCACAATTGTAGGACCTCCAATATGGTGAGAAACCCTGAAAAAGTAAAAAAATGAGAAAAATACACTGTAGGAGCTGGAATATGGAGAGAAACCCTGAAAAGGTTAAAAAATTAGAATATCACAATTGTAGGACCTCCAATATGGTGAGAAACCCTGAAAAAGTTGAAAAATGAGAAAACCACACTGTAGGACCTGGAATATGGTGAGAAACACTGAAAAATTCAAAAAATGAGAAAATCACACAGTAGGACCTAAATATGGTGAGAAACCGTGAAACAGTCGAAATATAAGAAAATCAAACTTGAAGTACCTGCAATATGGTGAGAAACCCTGAAAAAGTCGAAAAATGAAAAAATCACACTGTAGGATTTGGAATATGATGAGAAACCATGAAAAAGTCAAAAATGAGAAAAATATACTGTAGGAGTTGGAATGTGGTGAGAAAAACTGAAAAAGTCGAAGAATAAGAAAATCACACAAGTAGGACCTCCAATATGGTGAGAAACCCTGAAAAAGTCGAAAAATGAGAAAATTACAGAGTAGGACATGGAATATGGTAAGAAACCCTTTAAAAGTCGGAAAAAGAGAAAATCACACTGTAGGATTTGGAATATGATGAGAAAACCTGAAAAAGTCAAAAAATGAGAAAATCACACTGTAGTACCTGGAATATTGTGAGAAAACACTGAAAAAGTCTAAAAATGAGAAAATCACACAGTAGGACTTGGAATATGGTGAGAAACCCTGAAACAGTCGAAAAATAAGAAAATCAAACTTGTAGTACCTGCAATATGGTGAGAAAACCTGAAAAAGTCGACAAATGAGAAAATCATACTGTAGGACCTGCAATAGGGTGAGAAATTCTGAAAAAGTCAAAAAATGAGAAAATCACACTGTAGGACTTGGAATATGATGAGAAAACCTGAAAAAATCTAAAAATGAGAAAATCACACTGTAGGAGCTGGAATATGGTGAGAAACCCTGAAAAGTCAAAAAAAGAGAAAAATCACACTGTAGGACCTGGAATATGGTGAGAAAACATGAAAAATTCAAAAAGGAGAAAATCACACTCTTGGACTTGGAATATGATGAGAAAACCTGAAAAAGTCCAAAAATGAGAAAATCACACTGTAGGACTTGGAATATGGTGAGAAACCCTGAAAAAGTCAAAAAATGAGAAAAATCACACTGTAGTACATGGAATATGGTGAGACACTCTGAAAAAGTCGCAATTTAGAAAATGCCAGTGAAGGACCTGGAATATGTTGAGAAAACCTGAAATATTCAAAAAATGACAAAATGACAATGTAGAACCTGGAATAAGGTTAGAAACCCCGAAAATTTTTAAAAAAGAGAATATCACACTCTAGGACTTGGAATATGTTGAGAAACCCTGAAAAAGTCAAAACATGAGAAATTCATGCAGTAGGACCCAGAATATGGTGAGAAACCCTGAAAGAAGTCGGAAAATGAGAAAATCACGCAGTAGGACCTGGAAGCTAGTGAGAAACCCTGAAAAAGACGAAAAATGAGAATAACAAACTGTAGGACCTGGAATATGTTGAGAAACCCTGAAAAATTCGAAAAAAGCAAAAATCACACTCTAGGACTTGGAATGTGATGAGAAACCCTGAAAAAGTAAAAAAATGAGAAAATTACACGGTACTACCTGGAATATGGTGAGAAACACTAAAAAAATATTAAAATGAGAAAATCACACAGTAGGACCTGGAATATGGTGAGAAACTGAAAAAGTCGAAAACATGAGAAAATCACGCAGTAGTACCAGGAATATTGTGAGAAACCCTGAAAAAGTCGAAAAATGAGAAAATCACACTGTAGGACCTGGAATATGGTGAGAAACTCTGAAAATGTCGAAAAATAAGAAATTCACACTTGTAGGACCTGCAATATGGTGAGAAACCCTGAAAAAGTCAAAAAATGAGAAAATCACACTGTAGGACTTGGAATAAAATGAGAAACCGTGAAAAAGACAAAAAATGACAAAAGTACACGGTAGGAGATGGAATATGGAGAGAAACCGTTAAAAAGTAGAAAAATAAGATATACACACTTGTAGGACATGCAATATGGTGAGAGACGCTGAAAAAGTCTTAAATGAGAAAATCACACTGTAGTACCTGGAATATGGTGAGAAACCCTGAAAAAGTCCAAAAATAAGAAATTCACACGTGTAGGACCTGCAATATGGTGAGAAACCCTGAAAAAGTCGAAAAATGAGAAAATCACACTGTAGGACTTGGAATAAGATGAGACACCCTGAAAAAGTCAAAAAATGAGAAAATTTCACTGTAGGACTTGGAATAAGATGAGAAACCTGAAAAAGTTGAAAAATGAGAAAATCACAATGTAGAAGATGGAATATGGTGAGCAATCCTGAAAAAGTCAAAAAATGAGAAAATCACACTGTGGAACCTGGAATATGGTGAGAAACTCTGAAAAAGGCGAAAAATTGGAAAAATCACACTCTAGGACTTGGAATATGATGAGAAACCCTGAAAAAGTCAAAAATGAGAAAATCACACTGTAGTAGCTGGAATATGGTGAGAAACACTGAAAAAGTCTCAAAATGGGAAAATCACACAGTAGGACCTGCAATATGGTGAGAAACACTGAAACAGTCGAAAAATAAGAAAATCAAACTTGTAGTACCTGCAATATGGTGAGAAACCCTGAAAAATTCCAAAAATTAGAAAATCACACTGTAGGATTTAGAATATAATAAGAAACCGTGAAAAAAGTCAAACAATGAGAAAAATACACTGTAGAAGCTGGAATATGGTGAGTAAACCCTGAAAAAGTTGAAAAATAAAAAAAATCACACTTGTAGAAAATACAATATGGTGAGAAACCCTGAAAAAGTCAAAAAATGAGAAAATCACACTGTAGGACCTGGAATATGTTCAGAAACCCTGAAAAAGTCCTTAAAATGAGAAAATAACACTGTAGGACTTGGAATAAGATGAGAAACCCTAAAAAAGTCGAAAATGAGAAAAATACACTGAAGGAGTTGGAATATGTTGAGAAACCCAAAAAAAGTCTTAAAATGAGAAAATCACACTGTAGGACCTGGAATATGGTGAGATACTCTGAAAAAGTCGAAAAAAGAGAAAATCACACTCTAGGACTTGGAATATGATGAGAAACCCTGAAAGAGTCAAAAAATGAGAAAATCACACTATAGTACCTGGAATATGGTGAGAAACCCTGAAAACGTCTAAAAATGAGAAAATCAAAAAGTAGGACCTGGAATATGGTGAGAAACCCTGAAAGATCGAAAAATAAGAAAATCAAACTTGTAGTACCTGCAATATGTTGAGAAACCCTGAAAAAGTCAAAAATTGAGAAAATGCACAATATAGGACTTGGAATAAGATGAATAACCGTGAAAAAGACAAAAAATGACAAAAACACACTGTAGGAGCTGGAATATGGTGAGAAACCCTGAAAAAGTCCAAAAATAAGAAATTCACACTTGTAGGACCTGCAATATTGTGAGAAACCCTGACAAAGTCGAAAAATGAGAAAATCACACTGTAGGACTTGAAATAAGATGAGACACACTGAAAAAATCAAAAAATGAGAAAATTTCACTGTAGGACTTGGAATAAGATGAGAAACCCTGAAAAAGTTGAAAAATGAGAAAATCACAATGTAGAAGATGGAATATGGTGAGCAATCCTGAAAAAGTCAAAAAATGAGAAAATCACGCTGTAGGACCTGGAATATGGTGAGAAACTCTGAAAAAGTCGAAAAAAGAGAAAATCACACTTAGGACTTGGAATATGATGAGAAACCCTGAAAAAGTCAAAAAATGAGAAAATCAAACAGTAGGACCGGGAATATGGTGAGAAACCCTGAAAGATTGAAAAATAAGAAAATAAAAATTGTAGTACCTGCAATATGGTGAGAAACCCTGAAAAAGTCAAAAAATGAGAAAATCACAATATAGGACTTGGAATAAGATGAGAAACCGTGAAAAAGACAAAAAATGACAAAAACACACTGTAGGAGCTGGAATATGGTGAGAAACCCTGAAAAAGTCCAAAAATAAGAAATTCATACTTGTAGGACCTGCAATATGATTTGGAATATGATGAGAAACCATGAAAAAGTCAAAAATGAGAAAAATATACTGTAGGAGTTGGAATGTGGTGAGAAAACCTGAAAAAGTCGAAGAATAAGAAAATCACACAAGTAGGACCTCCAATATGGTGAGAAACCCTGAAAAAGTCGAAAAATGAGACAATTACAGAATAGGACATGGAATATGGTAAGAAACCCTTTAAAAGTCGGAAAAAGAGAAAATCACACTGTAGGATTTGGAATATGATGAGAAAACCTGAAAAAGTCAAAAAATGAGAAAATCACACTGTAGTACCTGGAATATTGTGAGAAAACACTGAAAAAGTCTAAAAATGAGAAAATCACACAGTAGGACTTGGAATATGGTGAGAAACCCTGAAAGAGTCGAAAAATTACAAACTTGTAGTACCTGCAATATGGTGAGAAAACCTGAAAAAGTCGAAAAATGAGAAAATCATACTGTAGGACCTGCAATAGTGTGAGAAATTCTGAAAAAGTCAAAAAATGAGAAAATCACACTGTAGGACTTGGAATATGATGAGAAAACCTGAAAAAAAATCTAAAAATGAGAAAATCACACTGTAGGAGCTGGAATATGGTGAGAAACCCTGAAAAGTCAAAAAAAGAGAAAAATCACACTGTAGGACCTGGAATATGGTGAGAAAACATGAAAAAGTCAAAAAAGGAGAAAATCACACTCTAGGACTTGGAATATGATGAGAAAACCTGAAAAAGTCCAAAAATGAGAAAATCACACTGTAGGACTTGGAATATGGTGAAAAACCCTGAAAAAGTCAAAAAATGAGAAAAATCACACTGTAGTACATGGAATATGGTGAGACACTCTGAAAAAGTCGCAATTTAGAAAATGCCAGTGAAGGACCTGGAATATGTTGAGAAAACCTGAAATATTCAAAAAATGACAAAATGACAATGTAGAACCTGGAATAAGGTTAGAAACCCCGAAAATTTTTAAAAAGAGAATATCACACTCTAGGACTTGGAATATGTTGAGAAACCCTGAAAAAGTCAAAACATGAGAAATTCATGCAGTAGGACCCAGAATATGGTGAGAAACCCTGAAAGAAGTCGGAAAATGAGAAAATCACGCAGTAGGACCTGGAAGCTAGTGAGAAACCCTGAAAAAGACGAAAAATGAGAATAACAAACTGTAGGACCTGGAATATGTTGAGAAACCCTGAAAAATTCGAAAAAAGCAAAAATCACACTCTAGGACTTGGAATGTGATGAGAAACCCTGAAAAAGTAAAAAAATGAGAAAATTACACGGTAGTACCTGGAATATGGTGAGAAACACTAAAAAAATATTAAAATGAGAAAATCACACAGTAGGACCTGGAATATGGTGAGAAACTGAAAAAGTCGAAAACATGAGAAAATCACGCAGTAGTACCAGGAATATTGTGAGAAACCCTGAAAAAGTCGAAAAATGAGAAAATCACACTGTAGGACCTGGAATATGGTGAGAAACTCTGAAAATGTCGAAAAATAAGAAATTCACACTTGTAGGACCTGCAATATGGTGAGAAACCCTGAAAAAGTCAAAAAATGAGAAAATCACACTGTAGGACTTGGAATAAAATGAGAAACCGTGAAAAAGACAAAAAAATGACAAAAGTACACGGTAGGAGATGGAATATGGAGAGAAACCGTTAAAAAGTAGAAAAATAAGATATACACACTTGTAGGACATGCAATATGGTGAGAGACGCTGAAAAAGTCTTAAATGAGAAAATCACACTGTAGTACCTGGAATATGGTGAGAAACCCTGAAAAAGTCCAAAAATAAGAAATTCACACGTGTAGGACCTGCAATATGGTGAGAAACCCTGAAAAAGTCGAAAAATGAGAAAATCACATGTAGGACTTGGAATAAGATGAGACACCCTGAAAAAGTCAAAAAATGAGAAAATTTCACTGTAGGACTTGGAATAAGATGAGAAACCTGAAAAAGTTGAAAAATGAGAAAATCACAATGTAGAAGATGGAATATGGTGA
>NW_028227278.1:7952681-7977681 GCF_978045245.1 Mus caroli
CAGGTACTATAGTGTGATTTTCTCATTTTTTGACTCTTTCAGGGTTTCTCATCATATTCCAAGTCCTAGAGTGTGATTTTCTCTTTTTTCGACTTTTTCAGAGTATCTCACCATATTCCAGGTCCTAGAGTGTGATTTTCTCATTTTAAGACTTTTTTTGGGTTTCTCAACATATTCCAACTCCTTCAGTGTATTTTTCTCATTTTCGACTTTTTTAGGGTTTCTCATCTTATTCCAAGTCCTACAGTGTTATTTTCTCATTTTAAGACTTTTTCAGGGTTTCTGAACATATTCCAGGTCCTACAGTGTGATTTTCTCATTTTTTGACTTTTTCAGGGTTTCTCACCATATTGTAGGTTCTACAAGTGTGATTTTTTTTATTTTTCAACTTTTTCAGGGTTTACTCACCATATTCCAGCTTCTACAGTGTATTTTTCTCATTGTTTGACTTTTTTCACGGTTTCTTATTATATTCTAAATCCTACAGTGTGATTTTCTAATTTTTGGAATTTTTCAGGGTTTCTCACCATATTGCAGGTACTACAAGTTTGATTTTCTTATTTTTCGACTGTTTCAGTGTTTCTCACCATATTGCAGGTCCTACTGTGTGATTTTCCCATTTTGAGACTTTTTCAGTGTTTCTCACCATATTCCAGCTACTACAGTGTGATTTTCTCATTTTTGACTTTTTCAGGGTTTCTCATCATATTCCAAGTCCTAGAGTGTGATTTTTCCAATTTTTCGCCTTTTTCAGAGTTTCTCACCATATTCCAGGTTCCACAGTGTGATTTTCTCATTTTTTGACTTTTTCAGGATTGCTCACCATATTCCATCTTCTACATTGTGATTTTCTCATTTTTCAACTTTTTCAGGTTTCTCATCTTATTCCAAGTCCTACAGTGAAATTTTCTCATTTTTTGACTTTTTCAGGGTGTCTCATCTTATTCCAAGTCCTACAGTGTGATTTTCTCATTTTTCGACTTTTTCAGGGTTTCTCACCATATTGCAGGTCCTACACGTGTGAATTTCTTATTTTTGGACTTTTTCAGGGTTTCTCACCATATTCCAGGTACTACAGTGTGATTTTCTCATTTAAGACTTTTTCAGCGTCTCTCACCATATTGCATGTCCTACAAGTGTGTATATCTTATTTTTCTACTTTTTAACGGTTTCTCTCCATATTCCATCTCCTACCGTGTACTTTTGTCATTTTTTGTCTTTTTCACGGTTTCTCATTTTATTCCAAGTCCTACAGTGTGATTTTCTCATTTTTTGACTTTTTCAGGGTTTCTCACCATATTGCAGGTCCTACAAGTGTGAATTTCTTATTTTTCGACATTTTCAGAGTTTCTCACCATATTCCAGGTCCTACAGTGTGATTTTCTCATTTTTCGACTTTTTCAGGGTTTCTCACAATATTCCTGGTACTACTGCGTGATTTTCTCATGTTTTCGACTTTTTCAGTTTCTCACCATATTCCAGGTCCTACTGTGTGATTTTCTCATTTTAATATTTTTTTAGTGTTTCTCACCATATTCTAGGTACTACAGTGTAATTTTCTCATTTTTTTACTTTTTCAGGGTTTCTCATCACATTCCAAGTCCTAGAGTGTGATTTTTGCTTTTTTCGAATTTTTCAGGGTTTCTCAACATATTCCAGGTCCTACAGTTTGTTATTCTCATTTTTCGTCTTTTTCAGGGTTTCTCACTAGCTTCCAGGTCCTACTGCGTGATTTTCTCATTTTCCGACTTCTTTCAGGGTTTCTCACCATATTCTGGGTCCTACTGCATGAATTTCTCATGTTTTGACTTTTTCAGGGTTTCTCAACATATTCCAAGTCCTAGAGTGTGATATTCTCTTTTTTAAAAATTTTCGGGGTTTCTAACCTTATTCCAGGTTCTACATTGTCATTTTGTCATTTTTTGAATATTTCAGGTTTTCTCAACATATTCCAGGTCCTTCACTGGCATTTTCTAAATTGCGACTTTTTCAGAGTGTCTCACCATATTCCATGTACTACAGTGTGATTTTTCTCATTTTTTGACTTTTTCAGGGTTTCTCACCATATTCCAAGTCCTACAGTGTGATTTTCTCATTTTTGGACTTTTTCAGGTTTTCTCATCATATTCCAAGTCCAAGAGTGTGATTTTCTCCTTTTTGAATTTTTCATGTTTTCTCACCATATTCCAGGTCCTACAGTGTGATTTTCTCATTTTTTGACTTTTTCAGAATTTCTCACCCTATTGCAGGTCCTACAGTATGATTTTCTCATTTGTCGACTTTTTCAGGTTTTCTCACCATATTGCAGGTACTACAAGTTTGATTTTCTTATTTTTCGACTGTTTCAGGGTTTCTCACCATATTCCAAGTCCTACTGTGTGATTTTCTCATTTTTAGACTTTTTCAGTGTTTTCTCACAATATTCCAGGTACTACAGTGTGATTTTCTCATTTTTTGACTTTTTCAGGTTTTCTCATCATATTCCAAATCCTACAGTGTGATTTTCTCTTTTTCCGACTTTTAAAGGGTTTCTTACCATATTCCATGTCCTACTCTGTAATTTTCTCATTTTTCGACTTTTTCAGGGTTTCTCACCATATTGGAGGTCCTACTTGTGTGATTTTCTTATTCTTCGACTTTTTCAGTTTTTCTCACCACATTCCAACTCCTACAGTATATTTTTCTCATTTTTGACTTTTTCATGGTTTCTCATCATATTCCAAATCCTACAGTGTGATTTTTTCATTTTTCGACTTTTTCAGGGTTTCTCACCATATTGCAGGTACTTCAAGTTTGATTTTCTTATATTTCGACTGTTTCACGGTTTCTCACCATATTTAGGTCCTACTGTGTGATTTTCTCATTTTTTGAATTTTTCAGTGTTTCTCACCATATTCCAGGTCCTACAGTGTGGTTTTCTCATTTTTCAACTTTTTCAGGGTTTCTCACCATATTGGAGGTCCTACAATTGTGATATTCTAATTTTTTAACCTTTTCAGGGTTTCTCTCCATATTCCAGCTCCTACAGTGTATTTTTCTCATTTTTTTACTTTTTCACGGTTTCTCATCATATTCGAAGTCCTACAGTGTGATTTTCTCATTTTTCGACTTTTTTAGGGTTCCTCACCATATTTCAGGTACTACAAGTTTTATCTTATTTTTAGACTTTTTCAGTGTTTCTCACCATATTCCAGGTACTACAGTGTGATTTTCTCATTTTTTGACTTTTTCAGGGTTTCTCATCGTATTCCAAGTCCTAGAGGGTGATTTTCGCATTTTTCGAATTTTTCAGGGATTCTCAGCATATTCCAGTTCCTACAATTTGATTTTCTAATTTTTTGACTTTTTCAGGGTTTCTCATCATATTTCAGGTACTACAAGTTTTATCTTATTTTTAGACTTTTTCAGTGTTTCTCACCATATTCTAGGTACTACAGTGTGATTTTCTCATTTTTCGACTTTTTCAGGGTTTCTCACCATATTCCAAGTCCTACAGTGTGATTTTCTCATTTTTAGACTTTTTCTGGGTTTCTCATCATATTCCAAGTCCTAGAGTGTGATATTCTCATTTTTCGACTTTTTCAGTGTTTCTCACCATATTGCATGTACTACAAGTTTTATTTTCTTATTTTTGAACTGCTTCAGGGTTTCTCACCATATTCCAGGTCCTACTGTGTGATTTTCTCATTTTAATACTTTTTTAGTGTTTCTCACCATATACCAGGTACTACAGTATGATTTTCTAATTTTTCGACCTTTTCAGTGTTTCTCACCATATCCCAAGTCCTACAGTGTGATTTTCTCATTTTAAGACTTTTTCAGGGTCTCTCACCATATTGCAAGTCCTACAAGTGTGTATTTCTTTTTTTTTTTTTTTGACTTTTTCATGACTTCTCACCATATTCCAGCTCCTACAGTGTCATTTTCTCATTTTTCGACATTTTCAGGGTTTCTTACCATATTCCAGGTCTTACAGTGTGATTTTCTCATTTTAAGACTTTTTCTGTGTTTCTCATCATATTCTGGATCCTAGTGCATGATTTTCTCATTTTTCGACTTTTTGAGGGTTTCTCACCATATTCCAAGTCCTACAGTGTGATTTTCTCATTTTTTGAATTTTTCAGGGTTTCTCATCATATTCCAAATCCTAGAGTGTGATATTCTCATTTTTCGACTTTTTCAGTGTTTGTCACCATATTGCATGTACTACAAGTTTGATTTTCTTATATTTCGACTGTTTCAGGGTTTCTCACCTCATTCCAGGTCCTACTGGGTGATTTTCTCATTTTAATACTTTTTTAGTGTTTCTCACCATATTCCAGGTACTACAGTGTGATTTTTTCATTTTTTGACTTTTTCACGGTTTCTCATCATATTCCAAGTCCTAGAGTGTGATTTTTGCCTTTTTCGTATTTTTCAGGGTTTCTCAACATATTCCAGGTCCTACAGTTTGATTTTCTCATTTTTCGACTTTTTCAGGGTTTCTCACCAGCTTCCAGGTCCTACTGCGTGATTTTCTCATTTTTCGACTTTTTTCAGGATTTCTCACCATATTCTGGGTCTTACTACATGATTTTCTCATTTTTCGATGTTTCAGGGTTTCTCACCATATTCCAGTCCTAGAGTGTGATTTTCTCATTTTTTAACTTTTTCAGGGTTTCTTACGGTATTCCAGGTTCTACATTGTCATTTTCTCATTTTTCGAATATTTCAGGTTTTCTCAACATATTCCAGGCCCTACACTGTCATTTTATAATTTGCGACTTTTTCAGAGTTTCTACCCATATTCCATGTACTACAGTGTGATTTTTCTCATTTTTTGACCTTTTCAGGGTTTCTCACCATATTTAGGTCCTACTGTGTGATTTTCTCATTTTTTGAATTTTTCAGTGTTTCTCACCATATTCCAGGTCCTACAGTGTGGTTTTCTCATTTTTCAACTTTTTCAGGGTTTCTCACCATATTGGAGGTCCTACAATTGTGATATTCTAATTTTTTAACCTTTTCAGGGTTTCTCTCCATATTCCAGCTCCTACAGTGTATTTTTCTCATTTTTTTACTTTTTCACGGTTTCTCATCATATTCGAAGTCCTACAGTGTGATTTTCTCATTTTTCGACTTTTTTAGGGTTCCTCACCATATTTCAGGTACTACAAGTTTTATCTTATTTTTAGACTTTTTCAGTGTTTCTCACCATATTCCAGGTACTACAGTGTGATTTTCTCATTTTTTGACTTTTTCAGGGTTTCTCATCGTATTCCAAGTCCTAGAGTGTGATTTTCGCATTTTTCGAATTTTTCAGGGATTCTCAGCATATTCCAGTTCCTACAATTTGATTTTCTAATTTTTTGACTTTTTCAGGGTTTCTCATCATATTTCAGGTACTACAAGTTTTATCTTATTTTTAGACTTTTTCAGTGTTTCTCACCATATTCTAGGTACTACAGTGTGATTTTCTCATTTTTCGACTTTTTCAGGGTTTCTCACCATATTCCAAGTCCTACAGTGTGATTTTCTCATTTTTAGACTTTTTCTGGGTTTCTCATCATATTCCAAGTCCTAGAGTGTGATATTCTCATTTTTCGACTTTTTCAGTGTTTCTCACCATATTGCATGTACTACAAGTTTTATTTTCTTATTTTTTGAACTGTTTCAGGGTTTCTCACCATATTCCAGGTCCTACTGTGTGATTTTCTCATTTTAATACTTTTTTAGTGTTTCTCACCATATACCAGGTACTACAGTTTGATTTTCTAATTTTTTGACCTTTTCAGTGTTTCTCACCATATCCCAAGTCCTACAGTGTGATTTTCTCATTTTAAGACTTTTTCAGGGTCTCTCACCATATTGCAAGTCCAAAAGTGTGTATTTCTTTTTTTTTTTGACTTTTTCATGACTTCTCACCATATTCCAGCTCCTACAGTGTCATTTTCTCATTTTTCGACATTTTCAGGGTTTCTTACCATATTCCAGGTCCTACAGTGTGATTTTCTCATTTTAAGACTTTTTCTGTGTTTCTCATCATATTCTGGATCCTAGTGCATGATTTTCTCATTTTTCGACTTTTTGAGGGTTTCTCACCTAATTCCAAGTCCTACAGTGTGATTTTCTCATTTTTTGAATTTTTCAGGGTTTCTCATCATATTCCAAATCCTAGAGTGTGATATTCTCATTTTTCGACTTTTTCAGTGTTTGTCACCATATTGCATGTACTACAAGTTTGATTTTCTTATATTTCGACTGTTTCAGGGTTTCTCACCTCATTCCAGGTCCTACTGGGTGATTTTCTCATTTTAATACTTCTTTAGTGTTTCTCACCATATTCCAGGTACTACAGAGTGATTTTTTCATTTTTTGACTTTTTCACGGTTTCTCATCATATTCCAAGTCCTAGAGTGTGATTTTTGCCTTTTTCGTATTTTTCAGGGTTTCTCAACATATTCCAGGTCCTACAGTTTGATTTTCTCATTTTTCGACTTTTTCAGGGTTTCTCACCAGCTTCCAGGTCCTACTGCGTGATTTTCTCATTTTTCGACTTTTTTCAGGATTTCTCACCATATTCTGGGTCTTACTACATGATTTTCTCATTTTTCGATGTTTCAGGGTTTCTCACCATATTCCAGTCCTAGAGTGTGATTTTCTCATTTTTTAAGTTTTTCAGGGTTTCTTACGGTATTCCAGGTTCTACATTGTCATTTTCTCATTTTTCGAATATTTCAGGTTTTCTCAACATATTCCAGGCCCTACACTGTCATTTTATAATTTGCGACTTTTTCAGAGTTTCTACCCATATTCCATGTACTACAGTGTGATTTTTCTCATTTTTTGACCTTTTCAGGGTTTCTCACCATATTCCAGGTCCTAAGGTGTGATTTTCTCATTTTAAGACTTTTTCAGTATTTTTCACCATATTCCAAGTACTACAGTGTGATTTTCTATTTTAAGACTTTTTCAGTGTTTCTCACCAAATCCCAGGTCCTACTGCGTGATTTTCTCATTTTTCGACTTTTTCAGGGTTTCTCACCATATTCCAAGTCCTACAGTGTAATTTTCTCATTTTTCGACTTTTTCAGGGTTTCTCACCATATTCCAAGTCCTACAGTGTGATTTTCTCATTTTTTGACTTTTTCAGGGTTTCTCAACATATTCCAAGTCCTAGAGTGTGATTTTTGCTTTTTTCGAATTTTTCAGGGTTTCTCACCATATTCCAGATCCTACAGATTGATTTTCTCATTTTTCGACTTTTTCAGGGTTTCTCACCAGCTTCCAGGTCCTACTGCGTGATTTTCTTATTTTTTGACTTTTTTTTCAGGGTTTCTCACCATATTCTGGGTTCTACTGCATGATTTTCTCATTTTTCGACATTTTCAGGGTTTCTCACCATATTCCAAGTCCTAGAGTGTGATATTCTCATTTAAGACTTTTTCAGTGTTTCTCACCATATTCCAGGTACTCCTGCATGCTTTTCTCATTTTTCGACTTTTTCAGGGTTTCTCACCATATTCCAAATCCTACAGTGTGATTTTTCATTTTTTGACTTTTTCAGGGTTACTCATCTTATTCCAAGCCACACCCATCTTTAAATTTTTAGAAGAAAATGTGAGGCTGTGTTTATATACATCATATGCAGATCGTAAGAGGGATTTAGATTCTCCAGAATCTGACACCCTCTTCTGGAGTGTCTAAAGATAGCTACAGTTTACTTATATCTAATAAATAAATAAATAAATAAATAAATAAATAAATAAATAAATAAATATATAAATAAACATTTTTTTAAAAAGGATAAGAAAGAAAGAAAGACCAGGCAGGCCTGCCATCCTTATCTCTGTCTGTCTGTCTGTCTGTCTGTCTGTCTGATACCCTGGAACTGGAGAAGGGCCACAATATAGTTGCTGGTAGTTGATCCCAGATTCTCTAGAAGAGGAGACAATGCTGTTAATTGTTTTGTTTTGTTTTTCACTGTTTTTTTATTACATATTTTCCTCAATTACATTTCCAATGCTATCCCAAAAGTCCCCCATACCTCCCCCCACTTCCCTACCCTCCCATTCTTCTCAGTGGCCCCACACATCTTTAAATTTTTAGAAGTATACGTGAGTCTGTGTTTATGTACATAATATGCAGGCCAAAAGAGGGATTTAGATTCTCCAGAATCTGACACCGTCTTCTGGAGTGTCTGAAGACAGCTAGAGTGTACTTATATCTAATAAATACATAAATAAAAAAATAAGCAAACATTTTTTCAAAAGGATAAGAAAGAAAGAAAGACTAGGCAAGCCTGCCATCCTTATCTCTGTCTGTCTGTCTGACAGTCTGTCTGATCCCCTGGAACTGGAGGTGGGCCACTATATAGTTGCTGATAGTTGATACCAGGTTCTCTGGAAGTGGAGACAGTGATGGTAATTGTTGAGCCCTTTCAGTGGTCCCACCAATCTTTAAATTTTTAGAAGTATATGTGAGGCTGTGTTTATGTACATCATATGCAGACCATAAGAGGGATTTAGATTCTCCAGAATCTGAAACCCTCTTCTGGAGTGTCTGAAGGCAGCTACAGTGTACTTATATCTAATAAATACATAAATAAATAAATAAATAAATAAATAAATAAATAAACATTTTTTTTAAAGGATAAGAAATAAAGAAAGACCAGGCAGGCCTGGCATCCGTATCTCTGTATGTCTGTCTGTCTGTCTTTCTAATCCACTGGAACTGGAGATGGGCCACAATATAGTTGCTGGTAGTTGATCCCAGGTTCTCTGGAAGAGGAGACAATGCTGTTAATTGTTGAGCCCTTTCAGTGGCCCCACACATCTTTAAATTTTTAGAAGTAAATGTGAGTCTGTGTTTATGTACATCATATGCACACCATAAGAGGGATTTAGATTATCCAGAAACTGACACCCTCTCCTGGAGTGTCTGAAGACCGCTAAAGTGTACTTATATTTAATAAATACATAAATAAATAAATAAACATTTTTAAAAAGGATGAGAAAGAAAAAAAACCAGGCAGGCCTGCCACCCTTGTCTGTCTGTCTGTCTGTCTTTCTGTCTGATACCTTAGAACTGGAGATGAGCCACCATATAGTTGCTGGTAGTTGATCCCAGGTTGTCTGGAAGAGGAGATAATGCTGTTAATTGTTGAGCCCTTTCAGTGACCCCATACATCTTTAAATTTTTGAAGTATATGTGAGGCTGTGTTTATGTACATCATATACAGACCATAAGAGGGATTTAGATTCTCCAGAATCTGACACCATCTTCTGGAGTGTCTGAAGACAGACACAGTGTACTTATATCTAATAAATAAATAAATAAATAAATAAATAAATAAATAAATAAATAAATATATAAATAAACATTTTTTAAAAAGGATAAGAAAGAAAGAAAGACCAGGGAGGCCTGCCTTCCTTATCTCTGTCTCTCTGTCTGTCTGTCTGTCTATCTGTCTGATACCCTGGAACTGGAGATGGGCCACCATATAGGTGCTGGAAGTTGAACCCAGGTTCTCTGGAAGAGGAGACAATGCGGTTAATTGTTGAGTCCTTTCAGTGGCTCCACCCATCTGTAAATTTTTAGAAGTATATGTGAGGCTGTGTTTATGTACATCATATGCAGACCATAAGAGGGATTTAGATTCTCCAGAATCTGACACCCTCTTCTGGAGTGTCTGAAGATAGCTACAGTGTACTTTTATCTAATAAATACATAAATAAGTAAATAAACATTTCTTAAAAAGGATAAGAAAGAAAGACCAGGCAGGCCTGCCATCGTTATCTCTATATGTCTGTCTGTCTGTCTCTCTGTCTGATCCTCTGGAACTGGAGATGGGCCACCATATAGTTGCTGGTAGTTGATCCCAGGTTCTCTGGAAGAGGAGACAATGCTGTTAATGGTTGAGCCCATACAGTGGCCCCACACATCTTTAATTTTTGGAAGTAAATGTGAGTCTGTGTTTATGTACATCATATTCAGACCATAAGAGGGATTTACATTCTCCAGAATCTGACACCTTCTTCCTGATGTCTGAAGACAGCTACAGTGTACTTATATCTAATAAATACATAAATAAATAAATAAACATTTCTTAAAAAGGATAAGAAAGAAAGAAAGACGAAGCAGGCCTGCCATCCTTATCTCTATCTGTCTGTATGTCTGTCTCTCTGTCTGATCCCCTGGAACAGGAGATGGGCCACCATATAGTTGCTGGTAGTTGATCTCAGGTTCTCTGGAAGTGGAGACAATGCTGTTAATTTTTGAGCCGTTCAGTGGCAACACCCATCTTTAATTTTTAGAAGTAAATGTGAGGCTGTGTTTATGTACATCATATGCAGACAATAACAGGGATTTAGATTCTCCAGAATCTGACACTCTCTTCTGGAGTGTCTGAAGACAGCTACAGTGTACTTATATCTAATAAATACATAAATAAATAAATAAATAATCATTATTAAAAAGGATAAGAAAAAAAGAAAGACCAGGAAGGCCTGCCATCCTTATCTCTGTCTGTCTGTCTGTCTGTCTGATACCCTGGAACTGGAGTGGGCCACCATATAGTTGCTGGTAGTTGATCCCAGATTCTCTGCAAGAGGAGACAAGGCTGTAAATTTTTGAGCCCTTTCAGTGGCACCACCCATCTTTAAATTTTTAGAAGTATTTGTGAGGCTGTGTTTATGTACATCATATGCAGACCATAAGAGGGATTTACATTCTCCAGAATCTGATCCCTCTTCGGAGTGTCTGAAGACAGCTACAGTGTACTTATATCTAATAAATACATAAATGAATAAATAAACATGTTTTAAAAAGGATAAGAAAGAAAGAAAAACCAGGCAGGCCTGCCATCCTTGTCTGTTTGTCTGATCCCCTGAAACTGGAGATGGGCCACCATATTTTTGCTGGTACTTGATCCCAGGTTCTCTGGAAGAGGAGACAATGCTGTTAATTGTTGAGCCCTTACAGTGGCCCCACCAATCTTTAAATTTTTAGAAGTATATGTGAGGCTGTGTTTATGTACATCATATGCAGACCATAAGAGGGATTTAGATTCTCCAGAATCTGACACACTCTTCTGGAGTGTCTGAAGACAGCTACAATGTACTTATATCTAATAAATACATAAATAAAGAAATAAACATGTTTTAAAAAGGATAAGTAAGAAAGAAAGACCAGGCAGGCCTGCCATCCTTATCTCTGTCTGTCTGTCTGTCTGTCTGATCCCTGGAACTGGAGATGGGCTACCTTATAGTTGCTGGTAGTTGATCCCTGGTTCTCTGGAAGAGGAGACAATGCTGTTAATTGTTGAGCCCTTTCAGTGGCCCCACCCATCTTTAAATTTTTAGAAGTATATGTGAGGCTGTGTTTTTGTACATCATATGCAGACCATAAGAGGGATTTAGATTCTCCAGAATCTGACACACTCTTCTGGAGTGTCTGAAGACAGCTACAGTGTACTTATATCTAATAAATACATACATAAATAAATAAATAAACATTTTTTAAAAGGGATAAGGAAGAAAGAAAAACCAGGCAGGCCTTCCATCCTTGTCTGTCTTTCTCTCTGTCTGTCTGTCTTGCCTAGCCCCTTGCGTAGCCTAGCCTAGCCCCTTGCCCCTTGCCTAGCCTAGCCCAGCCCTGCCTTGCCTAGCCCTGCCTATCCCTGTCTTTAACCAGGCTGGCCTCGAAGTCAGAAACTGACTGCTTCTGCCTCCAGAGTGCTCTCATTAAGAGCTCAAGCCACCACTGACTGTTGGGTTTTCTAAGTCTTACATAGGTATTGTCTGTTTCTCAGCTGTGAAACCCTAATTAACACATGTAGTCTGTCCTAGGTCAGCCATAGCTACAGACTGAGGCCTTTTCTAAAACAAAACAAAAGAAAACAAAAAATAGAAATAATAAAATAAATAAATTAAGCAACCACATGATAACTTTTCTTTCTTTCAATGATACTCAGAGCTTGAAGCAGTTCACCCATGAGACCTCAGCTCTGGACATTGAGGCTGTTTCCCTAACAAGTATTATGGCTGAACCTGAGGGGTTCTACTGCTGATTTGTGTCCCCCTCTTTAAAAAAATAGTTGTTTTCAAAGGCTGCAGGTTCTTAGCCCTGTTCCTTGTTACAGTTGAGTCACAGCCCTGAAAGTTCAGTGGTAGTTAAAGGCACTGAGAAGGGCTTCCTCTAGACATCAAAGACAAAGTCTTTGTTATTAAAAAGTTAATCTGGATTGCCCCACCCCCTGGCATCCTTAGAATTCCTAGAAAGGAAGGCAGGGACCTGGGCAGAAGGGTGCAAGTCTACTGCTGTTTATAAGTGGTAACAGAAAGCTTTCTCTTTTTGGTACCCTACCCCAAGTTACACTGTCACTTCTTTTTCCTAGTTGTTGTTTTGTCGGTTTATTCTCAACATAGACCCTTTTCCTTCCTAAACTTGTCTGTCCTGAACCTTACTGTCCTTGAACTCAGTGATTTGCCTGTCTTGCTGGGATGAAACTGTGAGCTACCATCCAGAAGGAAGCACCCTGCTGAGGTTAGATTGGGGTCTCTTCCATTTTCCTCTATGAACATGCATATGGCAGGCCTGTTCTTTCTTTTTTACTTTTCCTTTTCTTTTTAAAGATTTATATATTTATTATATTTAAGTATGCTGTAGCTATCTTCAGACAGTCCAGAAGAGGGTGTCAGATTCTGAAGAATCTAAATCATTCCTATTGTCTGCATATGATGTATATAAACACAGCCTCACATATACTCAAAAAAAAAAAAAAAGAAAGATGTGGCTACAGAGAGGGCTCAACAATTAAGAGCATTGTCTCCTCTTCCAGAGAACCTGGGCTCAATTACCAGTATTATATATGGTGGCCCATCTCCAGTTCCAGGGGATCTAATACTCTGTTCTGGTGTCTGTGGGCACAGCATACACATGCAAAACATTCTTACACAATCATTGAGAGAGGAGAGAGAGGGGTTGAGAGAGAGGGGAGGTAATCATACCTCCTGACGAGTTTGAAGACCTGAGCTTCATCACTCACACAAATAAATAAATGCAAAATATTTTTAAAAAATAAACTCTGCCATTGCCCTTTAAAAATTCCTAGAAAACAAGTTTTATAAGCAACAGTTATATTTACTATATCTAAAGTACAGTCATGAGCATATTCTCTAAATAGAAAAAGGCCTGTTAGTCTTAGAAATGGAAAAGACAAACCAAGGAAGGTTTGCAATTACATAATGAGGCAGCTCAGCCCAGCTCTTAGGTTGGAAATAAGACTGGAGAATAGGATACACCTGAAGACAGCCAGCCATTGCTTTTTGTTTTGGAGGCTGAAAGGATACACCTGAAGACAGCCAATGCTGTGTGATGGTGATCTGGTATTTTTTTTTAAATTTTTAAAAACTTTAACACTTTTTATAAAACCTTTTTCTTTCTTTCTTTCTTTCTTTCTTTCTTTCTTTCTTTCTTTCTTTCTTTCTTTCTTTCTTTCTTCCTTTCTTTCTTTCTGTCTTTCTTTCTTTCCCTAGCCTACCCTAGCCTACCCTAGCCTACCCTAGCCTACCCTAGCCTACCCTAGCCTACCCTAGCCTACCCTAGCCTACCCTACCCTAACCTAACCTTCCCTAGCCTACCCTAGCCTACCCTAGCCTACCCTAGCCTTGCCTAGCCTACCCTAGCCTTCCCTAGCCTTCCCTAGCCTTCCCTAGCCTTCCCTAGCCCTGCCTAACCCTGTCTTTCACCAGGGTGGCCTCGAACTCAGAAACTGACTGCCTATGCCTACAGAGTGCTCTCATTAAGAGCTTGAGCCACCACTGAAGGTATGCAGACCATAAGAGGGATTTAGATTTTCCTGAATTTGACACCCTCTTCTTGAGTGTCTGAAGACAGCTACTGTGTACTTATAGCTAATAAATACATAAATAAATAATTAAATAAACATTTTTTAAAAGGATAAGAAAGAAAGAAAAGGCAGGCCTGCCCTCCTTAGCTCTGTCTGTCTGTCTGTCTGTCTGATCCCTGAGAAATGGAGATGGGACACCATATAGTTGCTGGTAGTTGATCCCAGGTTCTCGAAGAGGAGACAATGCTGTTAATTGTTGAGCTTTTTCAGTGGCCCCACCCTTCTTTAAATTTTTGAAGTATAAGTGAGGCTCTATTTAGGTACACCATGTGCAGACCATAAGAGGGATTTAGATTCTCCAGAATCTGACACCCTCTTCTGGAGTGTCTGAAAACAGCTACAGTGTACTTATATCGAATAAATAAATAAATAAATAAATAAATAAATAAATAAATAAATAAATAAATAAACATTTTTTAAAAAGGATAAGAAAGAAAGAAGACCTGGCAGGCCTGCCATCCTTATCTCTGTCTGTTTGTCTGTCTGTCTGTCTGTCTGATCCTCTGATACTATATAAGGGCCACCATATAGTTGCTGGTAGTTGATCCCAGGTTCTATGGAAGAGGAGACAATGCTGTTAATTGTTGAGACCTTTCAGTGGTCCCACCCATCTTTAAATTTTTAGAAGTATATGTGAGGCTGTGTTTATGTACATCATATGCAGACCATAAGAGGGATTTAGATTCTGCAGAATCTGACACCTTCTTCTGGAGTGTCTGAAGACAGCTACAGTGTACTTATATCTAATAAATACATAAATAAATAAATAAGTAAACATTTTTTCAAAAGGATAAGAAAGAAAGAAAGACCAGGCAGGCCTGCCATCCTTATATCTGTCTGTCTGTCTGTCTGTCTGATCCTCTGGAACTGGAGATGGGCCACCATATAGTTGCTGGTAGTTTATCCCAGGTTCTCTGGAAGAGGAGATAATGCTGTTAATTGTTGAGCCCTTTCAGTGGCCCCACCTTTCATTAAAATTTTTGAAGTATATCTGAGGCTGTGTATCTGTACATCATATGCAGACCAGAAGATGGTTTTAGATTTTTCAGAATCTGACACCGTCTACTGGAGTTTCTGAAGACAGCTACAGTGTACTTATATCTAATAAATACATAAATAAATAAATTAATAAATAAATAAACATTTTTTATAAAGGATAAAAAAGAAAGAAAAATCAGGCAGGCCTGCCATCCTTATCTCTGTCTGTCTGTCTGTCTGTCTGTCTGAACCTCTGGAACTGCATATGGGCCACCATATATTTGCTGTTAGTTTTTTCCAGGTTCTCTGGAAGAGGAGACAATGCTGTTAATTGTTGAGCCCTTTCAGTGGCCCCACCCTTCTTTAAATGTTTAGAAGTATTTGTGAGGCTGTGATTATGTACATCATATGCAGACCATAAGAGGGATTTAGATTCTCCAGAATCTGACACCCTTTTCTGGACTGTCTGAAGACAGCTACAGTGTACTTATATCAAATAAATACATAAATAAATAAATAAATAAATAAATAAATAAATAAATAAACATTTTTTAAAGAGGATAAGTAAGAAAGAAAGACCTGGCAAGCCTGCCATCCTTATCTCTGTCTGTCTGTCTGTCTGTCTGATCCCCTGGAACTGCAGATGGTCCACCATATAGTTGCTGGTAGTTGATCCCAGGTTCTCTGGAAGAGTAGACAATGATGTTAATGGTTGAGCCCTTTCAGTGGTCCCACCCATCTTTAAATTTTTATAATTATATGTGAGGCTGTGTTTATGTACATCATATGCAGACCATAAGAGGGATTTAGATTCTCCAGAATCTGACACCCTCTTCTGGAGTGTCTGAAGACAGCTACAGTGTACTTATATCTAATAAATACATAAATACATAAAAAAATAAATAAATAAACATTTTTAAAACAGAATAAGAAAGAAAGAAAGACCAGGCAGGCCTGCCATTCTTATCTCTCTCTGTCTGTCTGTCTGTCTGTCTGTCTGACAGTCTGTCTGATCCCCTGGAACTGGAGGTGGGCCACTATATAGTTGCTGATAGTTGATCCCAGGTTCTCTGGAAGTGGAGACAGTCATGGTAATTTTTGAGCCCTCTCAGTGGCCCCACACATCTTTAAATTTTTAGAAGTATACGTGAGTCTGTGTTTATGTACATCATATGCAGGCCATAAGAGGGAATTAGATTCTCCAGACTCTGACACCCTCTTCTGGAGTGTCTGAAGACAGCTACAGTGTACTTATATCTAATAAATACATAAATAAATAAATAAGTAAACATTTTTTCAAAAGGATAAGAAAGAAAGAAAGACCAGGCAGGCCTGCCATCCATATCTCTGTCTGTCTGTCTGTCTGTCTGTCTGTCTGATCCCCTGGAACTGTAGATGGGCCACCATATAGTTGCTGGTAGTTGAGCCGAGGTTCTCTGGAAGAGGAGACAATGCTGTTCATTGTTGAGCCCTTTCAATGTCCCCACCCATCTTTAAATATTTAGAACTGTATGTTAGGCTGTGTTTATGTACTTCATATGCAGACCATAAGAGGGATTTAGATTCTCCAGAATCTGACACCCTTTTCTGGACTGTCTGAAGACAGCTACAGTGTACTTATATCTAATAAATAAATAAATAAATAAATAAATAAATAAATAAATAAATAAATAAATAAACATTTTTTAAACAGGATAAGTAAGAAAGAAAGACATGGCAGGCCTGCCATCCTTATCTCTGTCTGTCTGTCTGTCTGTCTGTCTGTCTGATCCCCTGGAACTGCAGATGGGCCACCATATAGTTGCTGATAGTTGATCCCAGGTTCTCTGGAAGAGGAGACAATGATGTTAATTGTTGAGCCCTTTCAGTGGTCCCACCCATCTTTAAATTTTTAGAATTGTATGTGAGGCTGTGTTTATGTACATCATATGCAGACCATAAGAAGGATTTAGATTCTCCAGTATCTGACACCCTCTTCTGGAGTGTCTGCAGACAGCTACAGTGTACTTATATCTAATAAATAAATAAATAAATAAATAAATAAATAAATAAATAAATAAATAAATATTTTTTCAAAGAATAAGAAAAAAAGAAAGACCAGCAAACCTGCCATCCATATCTCTGTTTGTCTGTCTGTCTGTCTGTCTGTCTGATCCCAGGGAACTGGAGATGAGCCACCATATAGTTGCTGGTCGTTGATCCCAGGTTCTGTGGAAGAGGACATAATGCTTTTAATTGTTGAGCCCTTTCAGTGGCCCCACCCTTCATTAAATTTTTAGAAGTATATCTGAGGCTATGTTTATGTACATCATATGCAGACCAGAAGATGGTTTTAATTTCTTCAGAATCTGACACCCTCTACTGGAGTGTCTGAAGACAGCTACAGTGTACTTATATCTAATAAATACATAAATAAATTAATTAATAAATAAATAAACATTTTTTAAAAAGGATAAGAAAGAAAGAAAAATCAGGCAGGCCTGCCATCCTTATCTCTCTCTGTCTGTCTGTCTGTCTGTCTGATCCTCTGGAACTGGATATGGGCCACCATATATTTGCTGGTAGATTTTCCCAGGTTCTCTGGAAGCGGAGACAATGCTGTGAATTGTTGAGCCCTTTCAGTGGCCCCAACCATCTTTAAATTTTTAGAGGTAAATGTGAGGCTGTATTTATGTACATTATATGCAGACCCTAAGAGTGATTTAAATTCTTCAGAATCTGACACCCTCTTCTGGAGTGTCTGAAGACAGCTATAGTGTACTTATATCTAATAAATACATAAATAAATAAATAAATAAATAAATAAATAAATAAACATTTTTTAATCAGGATAAGTAAGAAAGAAAGACCAGGCAGGCCTGCCTTCCTTATCTCTGTCTGTCTGTCTGTCTGATCCCCTGGAACTGCAGATGGGCCACCATATAGTTGCTGGTAGTTGATCCCAGGTTCTCTGGAAGAGGAGACAATGCTGTTAATTGTTGAGCCCATTCAGTGGCCCCACCCATCTTTAAATTTTTAGAAGTATACTTGAGTCTGTGTTTATGTACATCATATGCAGAACATAAGAGGTATTAGTTTCTCCAGAATCTGACACCCTCTTCTGGAATGTCTGAAGAAAGCTACAGTGTACTTATATCTAATAAATAAATAAATAAATAAATTAATTAATTAATTAATTAATTAATAAGTAAACATTTTTTCAATTGGATAAGAAAGAAAGAAAGACCAGGCAGGCCTGCCATCCTCATCTCTGTCTGTCTGTCTGTCTATCTATATGATCCTTTGGAACTGAAGATAGGCCACCATATAGTTGTTGGTTGTTGATCACAGGTTCTCTGGAAGAGGAGTCAGTGCTGTTAATTGTGAGCCCTTTCAGTGGCCCCACCCATCTTTAAATTTTTAGGAGTATATGTGAGGCTGTGTTTATGTACATCATATGCAGACCATAAGAGGGATTTAGAATCTCCAGAATCTGACACCCTCTCTGGAGTGTCTGAAGACAGCTACAGTGTACTTATATCTAATAAATACATAAATAAATAAATTAATAAATAAATAAACATTTTTATAAAGGATAAAAAAGAAAGAAAAATCAGGCAGGCCTGCCATCCTTATCTCTGTCTGTCTGTCTGTCTGTCTGTCTGAACCTCTGGAACTGCATATGGGCCACCATATATTTGCTGTTAGTTTTTTCCAGGTTCTCTGGAAGAGGAGACAATGCTGTTAATTGTTGAGCCCTTTCAGTGGCCCCACCCTTCTTTAAATGTTTAGAAGTATTTGTGAGGCTGTGATTATGTACATCATATGCAGACCATAAGAGGGATTTAGATTCTCCAGAATCTGACACCCTTTTCTGGACTGTCTGAAGACAGCTACAGTGTACTTATATCAAATAAATACATAAATAAATAAATAAATAAATAAATAAATAAATAAACATTTTTTAAAGAGGATAAGTAAGAAAGAAAGACCTGGCAAGCCTGCCATCCTTATCTCTGTCTGTCTGTCTGTCTGTCTGATCCCCTGGAACTGCAGATGGTCCACCATATAGTTGCTGGTAGTTGATCCCAGGTTCTCTGGAAGAGTAGACAATGATGTTAATGGTTGAGCCCTTTCAGTGGTCCCACCCATCTTTAAATTTTTATAATTATATGTGAGGCTGTGTTTATGTACATTATATGCAGACCATAAGAGGGATTTAGATTCTCCAGAATCTGACACCCTCTTCTGGAGTGTCTGAAGACAGCTACAGTGTACTTATATCTAATAAATACATAAATACATAAAAAAATAAATAAATAAACATTTTTAAAACAGGATAAGAAAGAAAGAAAGACCAGGCAGGCCTGCCATTCTTATCTCTCTCTGTCTGTCTGTCTGTCTGTCTGACAGTCTGTCTGATCCCCTGGAACTGGAGGTGGGCCACTATATAGTTGCTGATAGTTGATCCCAGGTTCTCTGGAAGTGGAGACAGTCATGGTAATTTTTGAGCCCTCTCAGTGGCCCCACACATCTTTAAATTTTTAGAAGTATACGTGAGTCTGTGTTTATGTACATCATATGCAGGCCATAAGAGGGAATTAGATTCTCCAGACTCTGACACCCTCTTCTGGAGTGTCTGAAGACAGCTACAGTGTACTTATATCTAATAAATACATAAATAAATAAATAAGTAAACATTTTTTCTAAAGGATAAGAAAGAAAGAAAGACCAGGCAGGCCTGCCATCCATATCTCTGTCTGTCTGTCTGTCTGTCTGTCTGTCTGATCCCCTGGAACTGTAGATGGGCCACCATATAGTTGCTGGTAGTTGAGCCGAGGTTCTCTGGAAGAGGAGACAATGCTGTTCATTGTT
The DNA here is from genome assembly GCF_978045245.1 of Mus caroli. Lineage (NCBI taxonomy): Eukaryota > Metazoa > Chordata > Mammalia > Rodentia > Muridae > Mus > Mus caroli. Next base: position 7,972,405 of record NW_028227278.1, read on the forward strand.
GAGCCCTTTCAATGTCCCCACCCATCTTTAAATATTTAGAACTGTATGTTAGGCTGTGTTTATGTACTTCATATGCAGACCATAAGAGGGATTTAGATTCTCCAGAATCTGACACCCTTTTCTGGACTGTCTGAAGACAGCTACAGTGTACTTATATCTAATAAATAAATAAATAAATAAATAAATAAATAAATAAATAAATAAACATTTTTTAAACAGGATAAGTAAGAAAGAAAGACATGGCAGGCCTGCCATCCTTATCTCTGTCTGTCTGTCTGTCTGTCTGTCTGATCCCCTGGAACTGCAGATGGGCCACCATATAGTTGCTGATAGTTGATCCCAGGTTCTCTGGAAGAGGAGACAATGATGTTAATTGTTGAGCCCTTTCAGTGGTCCCACCCATCTTTAAATTTTTAGAATTGTATGTGAGGCTGTGTTTATGTACATCATATGAAGACCATAAGAAGGATTTAGATTCTCCAGTATCTGACACCCTCTTCTGGAGTGTCTGCAGACAGCTACAGTGTACTTATATCTAATAAATAAATAAATAAATAAATAAATAAATAAATAAATAAATAAATATTTTTTCAAAGAATAAGAAAAAAAGAAAGACCAGGCAAACCTGCCATCCATATCTCTGTTTGTCTGTCTGTCTGTCTGTCTGTCTGTCTGATCCCAGGGAACTGGAGATGAGCCACCATATAGTTGCTGGTCGTTGATCCCAGGTTCTCTGGAAGAGGACATAATGCTTTTAATTGTTGAGCCCTTTCAGTGGCCCCACCCTTCATTAAATTTTTAGAAGTATATCTGAGGCTATGTTTATGTACATCATATGCAGACCAGAAGATGGTTTTAATTTCTTCAGAATCTGACACCCTCTACTGGAGTGTCTGAAGACAGCTACAGTGTACTTATATCTAATAAATACATAAATAAATTAATTAATAAATAAATAAACATTTTTTAAAAAGGATAAGAAAGAAAGAAAAATCAGGCAGGCCTGCCATCCTTATCTCTCTCTGTCTGTCTGTCTGTCTGTCTGATCCTCTGGAACTGGATATGGGCCACCATATATTTGCTGGTAGATTTTCCCAGGTTCTCTGGAAGAGGAGACAATGCTGTGAATTGTTGAGCCCTTTCAGTGGCCCCAACCATCTTTAAATTTTTAGAGGTAAATGTGAGGCTGTATTTATGTACATTATATGCAGACCCTAAGAGTGATTTAAATTCTTCAGAATCTGACACCCTCTTCTGGAGTGTCTGAAGACAGCTATAGTGTACTTATATCTAATAAATACATAAATAAATAAATAAATAAATAAATAAATAAATAAATAAATAAACATTTTTTAATCAGGATAAGTAAGAAAGAAAGACCAGGCAGGCCTGCCTTCCTTATCTCTGTCTGTCTGTCTGTCTGATCCCCTGGAACTGCAGATGGGCCACCATATAGTTGCTGGTAGTTGATCCCAGGTTCTCTGGAAGAGGAGACAATGCTGTTAATTGTTGAGCCCATTCAGTGGCCCCACCCATCTTTAAATTTTTAGAAGTATACTTGAGTCTGTGTTTATGTACATCATATGCAGAACATAAGAGGTATTAGTTTCTCCAGAATCTGACACCCTCTTCTGGAATGTCTGAAGAAAGCTACAGTGTACTTATATCTAATAAATAAATAAATAAATAAATAAATTAATTAATTAATTAATTAATTAATAAGTAAACATTTTTTCAATTGGATAAGAAAGAAAGAAAGACCAGGCAGGCCTGCCATCCTCATCTCTGTCTGTCTGTCTGTCTATCTATATGATCCTTTGGAACTGAAGATAGGCCACCATATAGTTGTTGGTAGTTGATCCCAGGTTCTCTGGAAGAGGAGTCAGTGCTGTTAATTGTGAGCCCTTTCAGTGGCCCCACCCATCTTTAAATTTTTAGGAGTATATGTGAGGCTGTGTTTATGTACATCATATGCAGACCATAAGAGGGATTTAGAATCTCCAGAATCTGACACCCTCTCTGGAGTGTCTGAAGACAGCTACAGTGTACTTATATCTAATAAATACATAAATAAATAAATAAATAAATAAATAAACATTTTTTAAAAAGATAAGAAAGAAAGAAAGACCTGGCAGGCCTGCCATCCTTATCTCTGTCTGTCTGTCTGTCTGTCTGTCTGTCTGTCTTTTTCTCTGGTACTGGAAATGGGCCAGCATATAGTTGCTGGTAGTTGATCCCAGGTTCTCTGAAAGAGGAGACAATGCTGTTAATTGTTTACTGCTTTCAGTGGCGCCACTCATCTTTAAATTTTTAGAAGTAATTGTGAGGCTGTGTTTATGTACATTATATTCAGACCATAAGAGTGATTTAGATTCTCCAGAAGCTTGCACCCTCTTCTGGAGTGTCTGAAGACACTACAGTGTACTTATATATAATAAATACATGAATAAATAAATAAGTAAACATTTTTTAAAAAGGATAAGAAAGAAAGAAAGACCAGGCAGGCCTGCCATCCTTATCTCTGTCTGTGTGTCTCTCTGTCTGTCTGTCTGATCCCCTGGAACTGGAGATGGGCCACCATATAGTTGCTGGTAGTTGATCCCAGGTTCTCTGGAAGAGGAGACAACGCTCTTAATTGTTGAGCCCTTTCAGTGGCCCCACCCATCTTTAAATTTTTAGAAGTATACTTGAGTCTGTGTTTATGTATATCATATGCAGACCATAAGAGGTATTTAGATTCTCCAGAATCTGACACCCTCTTCTGGAGTGTCTGAAGACAGCTACAGTGTACTTATATCTAATAAATAAATAAATAAATAAATAAAGAAAGAAAGAAAGAAAGAAAGAAAGAAAGAAATAAGTAAACAATTTTTCAAAAGGATAAAAAAGAAAGAAAGACCAGGCAGGCCTGCCATCCTTATATCTGACTGTCTGTCTGTCTCTCTGATCCCCTGGAACTGGAGATGGGCCACCATATAGTTGCTGGTAGTTAATCAGAGGTTCTCTGGAAGAGGAGACAATGCTGTTAATTGATGAGCCCTTTCAATGGCCCCACCCATCTTTAAATTTTTAGAAGTGTATGTGAGGCTGTGTTTATGTACATCATATGCAGACCATAAGAGGGATTTAGATGCTCCATAAACTGACACACTCTTCTGGAGTGTCTGAAGATAGCTACAGTGTACTTATATCTAATAAATACATGAATAAATAAATAAATAAACATTTTTTAAAAAGGATAAGAAAGAAAGAAAGACCAGGCAAGCCTGCCGTCCTTATCTCTTTCTGTCTGTCTTTCTCTCTATATGATCCTTTGGAACTGGAGATAGGCCACCATATAGTTGCTGGTAGTTGATCCCAGGTTCTCCGGAAGAGGAGACAATGCTGTTAATTGTTGAGCCCTTTCAGTGGCCCCACCCATCTTTAAATTTTTAGAAGTATATGTGAGGCTGTGTTTATGTACATCATATGCAGACCATAAGAGGGATTTAGATACTCCAGAATCTGACACCCTCTTCTGAAGTGTGTGAAGACAGCTACATTGTACTTATATCTAATAAATACATAAATAAATAAATAAATAAATAAATAAATAAATAAATAAATAAATAAATAAACATTTTTTAAAAAGGATAAGACAGAAAGAAAGACCAGGCAGGCCTGCCACCCTTATCTCTGTCTGTCTGTCTGTCTGTGTGAAACCCTGGAACTGGAAGTGGGCCACCATATAGTTGCTGGTAGTTTATCCAAGGTTCTCTGAAAGAGGAGACAGTGCTTTTAAATGTTGAGCCCTTTCTGTAGCCCCACCCATCTTTAAATTTTTAGAAGTATATGTGAGGCTGTGTTTATGTACATCATATGCAGACCATAAGAGGGATTTAGATTCTCCAGAATCTGACACCCTCTCTTGGAGTGTCTGAAGACGGCGACAGTGTACTTATATCTAATAAATAAATAAATAAATAAATAAATAAATAAATAAATAAACAAACATTTTTTTAAAGGATAAGAAATAAAGAAAGACCAGGCAGGCCTGCCATCCTTATCTCTGTCTCTCTGTCTGTCTGTCTGTCTGATCCACTGGACTGGAGATGGGCCACCATATAGGTGCTGGTAGTTTATCCCAGGTTCTCTGTAAGAGGAGACAATGTTGTTAATTGTTGAGCTTTTAGAGTGGCCCCAACCTTCTTTAAATTTTTAGAAGTATATGTGAGGCTGTGTTTATGTACATCATATGCAGACCATAAGAGGGATTCAGATTCTCCAGATTCTAACACCCTCTACTGGAGAATCTGAAGACAGCTACAGTGTACCTATATCTAATAAATAAATATATATATATATGTATATATATATATATATATATATATAAATAAATAAATAAATAAATAAACATTTTTTAAAAAGGATAAGAAAGAAAGAAAGACCAGGCAGGCCTGCCTTCCTTATCTCTGTTTGTCTGTCTGTCTGTCTGTCGTTCTGATCCCATGGAACTGGGGATGGGCCACCATATAGTTGTTGGTAGTTTACCCAGGTTCTCTGGAAGAGGAGACAACGCTGTTAATTGTTGAGCCCTATCACTGGCCCCACCCATCTTTAAATTTTTAGAAGTATACATGAGTCTGTGTTTATGTACATCATATGCAGACCATAAAAGGGATTTAGATTCTCCATAATCTGACACACTTTTCTGGAGTGTCTCAAGACAGCTACAGTGTACTTATATCTAATAAATAAATAAATAAATAAATAAATAAATAAATAAATAAATAAACATTTTTTAAAAAGGATAAGACAGAAAGAAAGACCAGGCAGGCCTGCCACCCTTATCTCTGTCTGTCTGTCTGTCTGTGTGAAACCCTGGAACTGGAAGTGGGCCACCATATAGTTGCTGGTAGTTTATCCAAGGTTCTCTGGAAGAGGAGACAGTGCTTTTAAATGTTGAGCCCTTTCTGTAGCCCCACCCATCTTTAAATTTTTAGAAGTATATGTGAGGCTGTGTTTATGTACATCATATGCAGACCATAAGAGGGATTTAGATTCTCCAGAATCTGACACCCTCTCTTGGAGTGTCTGAAGACGGCGACAGTGTACTTATATCTAATAAATAAATAAATAAATAAATAAATAAATAAATAAACAAACATTTTTTTAAAGGATAAGAAATAAAGAAAGACCAGGCAGGCCTGCCATCCTTATCTCTGTCTCTCTGTCTGTCTGTCTGTCTGATCCACTGGACTGGAGATGGGCCACCATATAGGTGCTGGTAGTTTATCC
>NW_028227278.1:7982681-8041635 GCF_978045245.1 Mus caroli
AATTGTTGATCCCTTTTAGTGGCCCCACCCATCTTTAAATTTTTAGAAGTGTATGTGAGGCTGTGTTTATGTACATGATATGCAGACCATAAGAGTGATTTAGATTCTCCAGAAACTGACACCCTCTTCTGTAGTGTCTGAAGACAGCTACAGTGTACTTATATCTAATAAATACATAAATAAATAAATAAACAAATAAATAAATAAATAAATAAACATTTTTTAAAAAGGATAAGACAGAAAGAAAGACCAGGCAGGCCTGCCACCCTTATCTCTGTCTGTCTGTCTGTCTGTGTGAAACCCTGGAACTGGAAGTGGGCCACCATATAGTTGCTGGTAGTTTATCCAAGGTTCTCTGGAAGAGGAGACAGTGCTTTTAAATGTTGAGCCCTTTCTGTAGCCCCACCCATCTTTCAATTTTTAGAAGTATATGTGAGGCTGTGTTTATGTACATCATATGCAGACCATAAGAGGGATTTAGATTCTCCAGAATCTGACACCCTCTTCTGGAGTGTCTGAAGACAGCTACAGTTTACTTATATCTAATAAATACATAAATAAATAAATAAATGAATAAATAAATAAATAAATAAACATTTTTTAAAAAGGATAAGAAAGTAAGAAAGACCAGGCAGGCCTGCGACCCTTATCTCTGTCTGTCTGTCTGTCTGTCTGTCTGATACCCTGGAACTGTAGATTGGCCACCATAGTGTTGCTGGTAGTTGATTCCAGGTTCTCTGGAAGAGGAGACAATGCTGTTAATTGTTGAGCCCTTTCATTGGCCCCACCCATCTTTAAATATTTAGAAGTATATGTGAGGCTGTGTTTATGTACATCATATGCAGACCATAAATGTGATTTAGATTCTCCAGAATCTGACACCCTCTTCTGGAGTGTCTGAAGACAACTACAGTGTACTTATATCAAATAAATAAATAAATAAATAAATAAATAAATAAATAAATAAATAAATAAATAAATAAATAAACATTTTATAAACAGGATAAGAAAGAAAGAAAGACCAGGCAGGCCTGCCATCCTTATCTCTGTCTCTCTGTCTGTCTGTCTACAGTCTGTCTGATCCCCTTGGACTCGAGATGGGCCACCATATAGTTGCTGGTAGTTGATCCCAGGTTCTCTGGAAGAGGAGACAATGCTGTTAATTGTTGAGCCCTTTCAGTGGCCCCACCCATCTTTAAATTTTTAGAAGTGTATGTGAGGCTGTGTTTATGTACATGATATGCAGACCATAAGAGGGATTTAGATTCTCCAGAATCTGACACCCTCTTCTGCAGTGTCTAAAGACAGCTACAGTTTACTTATATCTAATAAATACATATATAAAAAATAATTTTTTTTAAAAAGGATAAGAAAGAAAGAAAGACCAGGCAGGCCTGCCATCCTTATCTCTGTCTGTCTGTCTGTCTGTTTGATACCCTGGTACTGGAGATGGGCCACCATATAGTTACTGGTAGTTGATCCCAGGCTCTCTGGAAGAGGAGACAATGCTGTTAATTGTTGAGCCATTTCAGTGGCCCAACCCATCTTTGAATTTTTAGAAGTAAAGTTGTGCTGTGTTTATGTACATCATATGCAGACCATAAGAGGGATTTAGATTCTCCAGAATCTGACACCCTCTTCTGGATTGTTTGAAGACAGCTACATTGTACTTATATCTAATAAATACATAAATAAATAAATAAACATTTTTTAAAAAGGATAAAAAAGAAAGAAAGACCAGGCAGGCCTGCTATCCTTATCCTTGTCTCTCTGTCTGTCTGTCTGATAACATGGAACTGGAGATGGGCCACCATAAAGTTGCTGGTAGTTGATCCCAGGATCTCTGATGAGTAGACAATGCTGTTAATTGTTGAGACCTTTCAGTGGCCCCACACATCTTTAAATTTTTAGAAGTATATGTGAGGCTGTGTTTATGTACATCATATGCAGACCATAAGAGGGATATAGATTCTCCAGAATCTGACACCCTCTTCTGGAGTGTCTGAAGATAGCTAAAGTGTACTTATATCTAATAAATACATAAATAAATAAATAAATAAATAAATAAATAAATAAATAAACGAACAAACAAACATTTTTTAAAAAGAATAAGATAGAAAGAAAGACCAGGCTGGACGGTCATCCTTATCTATGTCTGTCTGTCTGTCTCTCTGTCTGTCTGCCTGTCTGATCTCCTGGAACTGGAGATGGGCCACCATATAGTTGCTGGTAGTTGATCCCAGGTTCTCTGAAGAGGAGACAATTCTGTTAATTGTTCAGCCCTTTCAGTGGCCCCACTCATCTTTAAATTTCTAGAAGTAAATGTGATGCTGTCTTTATGTACATCATATTCAGACCATAAGAGGGATTTAGATTCTCCAGAATCTGACACCGTCTTTTGGAGTGTCTATGACGGATACAGTGTACATATATCTAATAAATTCATAAATAAATAAATAAATAAATAAATAAATAAATAAATAAATAAATAAATAAACATATTTAAAAAGGATAAGAAAAAAAGAAAGACCAGCAGGCCTGCCATCCTTATCTCTGTCTGTCTGTCTGTCTAATCCCCTGGAACTGGAGATGGGCCACCATATAGTTGCTGGTAGTTGATCCCAGGTTCTCTGGAAGAGGAGACAATGCTGTTAATTGTTGAGCGCTTTCAGTGGCCCCACACATCTTGAAATTTTTAGAAGTATATGTGAGTCTGTGTTTATGTATATCATATGCAGACCAAAAGAGGGATTTAGATTCTCCAGAAACTGACACCCTCTTCTGGAGTGTCTGAAGACAGCTACAGTGTACTTATATCAAATAAATAAATAAATAAATAAATAAATAAATAAATAAATAAATAAATAAGTAAATAAACAAACATTTTTTAAAAAGGATAAGAAAAAAAGAAAGACCAGCAGGCCTGCCATCCTTATCTCTGTCTGTCTGTCTGTCTGTCTGTCAGTCTGATCCCCTGGAACTGGAAAGGGCCCCATATATTTGCTGGTAGTTGATCCGAGGTTCTCTGGAAGACGAGACAATGCTCTTAATTGTTGAGTCCTTTCAGTGGCCCCACACATCTTTAAATTTTTAGAAGTATATGTGAGTCTGTGTTTATGTACATCATATGCAGACCATAAGAGGGATTTAGATTCTCAAGAATCTGACACCATCTTCTGAAGTGTCTGAAGACAGCTACAGTGTACTTATATCTAATAAATACATAAATAAAAAAAATAAATAAATAAACATTTTTTCAACAGTATAATAAAGAAAGAAAGGCCAGGCACGCCTGCCATCCTTATCTCTGTCTGTCTGTCTGTCTGTCTGATCCCCTGGAACTGGAGATGGGCCACCATATAGTTGCTGGTAGTTGATCCCAGGTTCTCTGGAAGAGAAGACAATGCTGTTAATTGTTGAGCCCTTTCTTTAGTGACCCCACCCATCTTTAAATTTTTAGAAGTATATGTGAGGCTGTGTTTATGTACATCATATGCAGACCATAAGAGGGATTTAGATTCTCCAGAATCTGACACCCTCTTCTGGAGTGTCTGAAGACAGCTACAGTGTACTTATATCTAAAAAATACATAAATAAATAAATAAATAAACATTTTTTAAAAAGGATAAGAAAGAAAGAAAGAAAGACCAGGCAGGCCTGCCATCCTTATCTCTGTCTTTCTGTCTGTCTGTTTGTCTGTCTGATCCCCTGAAACTGGAGATGGGCCAACATATAGTTGCTGGTAGTTGATCCCAGGTTCTCTGGAAGAGGAGACAATGCTGTTAATTGTTGGTTCCTTTCAGTGGCCCCAACCATCTTTAAATTTTTAGAAGAATATGTGAGGCTGTGTTTATGTACATCATATGCAGAACATAAATGGGATTTACGTTCTGCAGAATCAAACACCCTCTTCTGGAGTGTCTGAAGATAGCTATAGTGTACTTATATCTAATAAATACATAAATAAATTAATAAACCTTTTTTAAAATGATAAGAAAGAAAGAAAGACCAGGCAGGCCTCCCATCCTTATCTCTGTCTGTCTGTCTGTCTGTCTGATCCTTGGAACTGCAGATGGGCCACCATATAGTTGCTGGTAGTTGATCCCAGGTTCTCTGGAAGAGGAGACAATGATGTTAATTGTTGAGCCCTTTCAGTGGTCCTACCCATCTTTAAATTTTTAGAAGTATATGTGAGGCTGTGTTTATGTACATCCTATGCAGACCATAAGAGGGATTTAGATTCTCCAGAATCTGACACCCTCTTCCTGAGTGTCTGAAGACAGCTACAGTTTACTTATATCTAATAAATACATAAATAAGTAAATGAATGAATGAATGAATAAATAAATAAATAAATAAATAAATAAATAAATAAATAAATAAACATTTTTAAAAAGGATAAGAAAGTAAGAAAGACCAGGCAGGCCTGCCACCCTTATCTCTGTCTGTCTGTCTGTCTGATTCCCTGGAACTGGAGATGGGCCACCATAGTGTTGCTGGTAGTTTATCCCAGGTTCTCTGGAAGAGGAGCCAATGATATTAATTGTTGAGCCCTTTCAGTTGCGCCACCCATCTTTAAATATTTAGAAGTATATGTGAGGCTGTGTTTATGTACATCATATACAGACCATAAATGTGATTTAGATTCTCCAGAATCTGAAACCCTCTTCTGGAGTGTCTGAAGGCAGCTACAGTGTACTTATATCAAATAAATAAATAAATAAATAAATAAATAAATAAATAAATAAATAAACAAACATTTTTTAAACAGGATAAGAAAGAAAGAAAGACCAGGCAGGCCTGAAATCCTTATCTCTGTCTGTCTGTCTGTCTGTCTACAGTCTGTCTGATCCCCTTGGACTCGAGATCGGCCACCATATAGTTGCTGGTAGTTGATCCCAGGTTCTCTGGAAGAGGAGTCAGTGCTGTTAATTGTTGAGCCCTTTCAGTAGCCCAACCCATCTTTAAATTTTTAGAAGTATATGTGAGGCTGTGTTTATGTACATCATATACATACCATAAGAGGGATTTAGATATTCCAGAATCTGACACCCTCTTCTGGCGTGTCTGAAGACAGCTACAGTGTACTTATATCTAATAAATACATAAATAATTAAATAAACATTTTTTTAAAACGATAAGAAAGAAAGAAAGACCAGGCAGGCCTGCCATCCTTATCTCTGTCTGTCTGTCTGTCTGATCCCCTGGAACTGGAGATGGGCCACCATATAGTTGCTGGTAGTTGATTTCAGGTTCTCTGGAAGAGGAGACAATGCTGTTAATTGTTGAGCCCTTTCAGTGGCCCCACACATCTTTAAATTTTTAGAAGTATATGTGAGGCTGTGTTCATGTACATCATATGCAACCATAAGAGGGATATAGATTCTCCAGAATCTGACACCCTCTTCTGGAGAGTCTGAAGACAGCTACAGTGTACTTATATCTAATAAATACATAAATAAATAAACAAACAAATAAATAAATAAACAAATAAATAAACATTTTTTAAAAAGGATAAGAAAGAAAGAAAAATCAGGCAGGCCTGCCATCCTTATCTCTGTCTGTCTGTCTGTCTGTCTTATCCCCTGGAACCTGAGATGGGCCACCATATAGTTGCTGGTAGTTGATCCCACGTTCTCTGGAAGAAGAGACAATGCTGTTAATTGTTTAGCTTTTTCAGTGGGTCCACCCATCTTTAAATTTTTAGAAGTATATGCGAGGCTGTGTTTATGTACATCATATGCAGACCATAAGAGGGATTTAGATTCTCCAGAAGATGAGACCCTCTTCTAGAGTGTTTGAAGACAGCTACAGTGTACTTATATCTAATAAATACATAAATAAATAAATAAACATTTTCTAAAAAGTATAAGTAAGAAAGAAAGACCAGGCAGGCCTCCATCCTTATCTCTTTCTGTCTGTCTGTCTGTCTGATACCCTGGAGATGCAGATGGGCCACCATATAGTTGCTGGTAGTTGATCCCAGGTTCTCTGGAAGAGGAGACAATGATGTTAATTGTTGAGCCCTTTCAGTGGTCCTACCCATCTTTAAATTTTTAGAAGTATATGTGAGGCTGTGTTTATGTACATCATATGCAGACCATAAGAGGGATTTAGATTCTCCAGAATCTGACACCCTCTTCTGGAGTGTCTGAAGACAGCTACTGTGTACTTATATCTAATAAATACATAAATAAATAAATAAATAAACATTATTTAAAAAGGATAAGAAAAAAGAAAGACCAGGCAGGCCTGCCACCCTTATCTCTGTCTGTCTGTCTGTCTGTCTGATACCCTGGAACTGGAGATGGGCCACCATAGTGTTGCTGGTAGTTTATCCCAGGTTCTCTGGAAGAGGAGACAATGCTGTTAATTGTTGAGCCCTTTCAGTGGCCCCACCCATCTTTAAATTTTTAGAAGAAAATGTGAGTCTGTGTTTATGTACATCATATGCAGACCCTAATAGGGATTTAGATTCTCCAGAATCTGACACCCTCTTCTGCAGTGTCTAAAGACAGCTACAGTGTACTTATATCTAATAAATACATATATAAAAAATAATTTTTTTTAAAAAGGATAAGAAAGAAAGAAAGACCAGGCAGGCCTGCCATCCTTATCTCTGTCTGTCTGTCTGTCTGTTTGATACCCTGGTACTGGAGATGGGCCACCATATAGTTACTGGTAGTTGATCCCAGGCTCTCTGGAAGAGGAGACAATGCTGTTAATTGTTGAGCCATTTCAGTGGCCCAACCCATCTTTGAATTTTTAGAAGTAAAGTTGTGCTGTGTTTATGTACATCATATGCAGACCATAAGAGGGATTTAGATTCTCCAGAATCTGACACCCTCTTCTGGATTGTTTGAAGAAAGCTACATTGTACTTATATCTAATAAATACATAAATAAATAAATAAACATTTTTTAAAAAGGATAAAAAAGAAAGAAAGACCAGGCAGGCCTGCCATCCTTATCCTTGTCTCTCTGTCTGTCTGTCTGATAACATGGAACTGGAGATGGGCCACCATAAAGTTGCTGGTAGTTGATCCCAGGATCTCTGATGAGTAGACAATGCTGTTAATTGTTGAGACCTTTCAGTGGCCCCACACATCTTTAAATTTTTAGAAGTATATGTGAGGCTGTGTTTATGTACATCATATGCAGACCATAAGAGGGATATAGATTCTCCAGAATCTGACACCCTCTTCTGGAGTGTCTGAAGATAGCTAAAGTATACTTATATCTAATAAATACATAAATAAATAAATAAATAAATAAATAAATAAATAAATAAACAAACAAACAAACATTTTTTAAAAAGAATAAGATAGAAAGAAAGACCAGGCTGGACGGTCATCCTTATCTATGTCTGTCTGTCTGTCTGATCTCCTGGAACTGGAGATGGGCCACCATATAGTTGCTGGTAGTTGATCCCAGGTTCTCTGAAGAGGAGACAATTCTGTTAATTGTTCAGCCCTTTCAGTGGCCCCACTCATCTTTAAATTTCTAGAAGTAAATGTGATGCTGTCTTTATGTACATCATATTCAGACCATAAGAGGGATTTAGATTCTCCAGAATCTGACACCGTCTTTTGGAGTGTCTATGACGGATACAGTGTACATATATCTAATAAATTCATAAATAAATAAATAAATAAATAAATAAATAAATAAATAAATAAATAAATAAACATTTTTTAAAAAGGATAAGAAAAAAAGAAAGACCAGCAGGCCTGCCATCCTTATCTCTGTCTGTCTGTCTGTCTAATCCCCTGGAACTGGAGATGGGCCACCATATAGTTGCTGGTAGTTGATCCCAGGTTCTCTGGAAGAGGAGACAATGCTGTTAATTGTTGAGCGCTTTCAGTGGCCCCACACATCTTGAAATTTTTAGAAGTATATGTGAGTCTGTGTTTATGTACATCATATGCAGACCAAAAGAGGGATTTAGATTCTCCAGAAACTGACACCCTCTTCTGGAGTGTCTGAAGACAGCTACAGTGTACTTATATCAAATAAATAAATAAATAAATAAATAAATAAATAAATAAATAAATAAGTAAATAAACAAACATTTTTTAAAAAGGATAAGAAAAAAAGAAAGACCAGCAGGCCTGCCATCCTTATCTCTGTCTGTCTGTCTGTCTGTCTGTCAGTCTGATCCCCTGGAACTGGAATGGGCCCCATATATTTGCTGGTAGTTGATCCGAGGTTCTCTGGAAGAGGAGACAATGCTCTTAATTGTTGAGTCCTTTCAGTGGCCCCACACATCTTTAAATTTTTAGAAGTATATGTGAGTCTGTGTTTATGTACATCATATGCAGACCATAACAGGGATTTAGATTCTCAAGAATCTGACACCATCTTCTGAAGTGTCTGAAGACAGCTACAGTGTACTTATATCTAATAAATACATAAATAAAAAAAATAAATAAATAAACATTTTTTTCAACAGTATAATAAAGAAAGAAAGACCAGGCACGCCTGCCATCCTTATCTCTGTCTGTCTGTCTGTCTGTCTGATCCCCTGGAACTGGAGATGGGCCACCATATAGTTGCTGGTAGTTGATCCCAGGTTCTCTGGAAGAGAAGACAATGCTGTTAATTGTTGAGCCCTTTCTTTAGTGACCCCACCCATCTTTAAATTTTTAGAAGTATATGTGAGGCTGTGTTTATGTACATCATATGCAGACCATAAGAGGGATTTAGATTCTCCAGAATCTGACACCCTCTTCTGGAGTGTCTGAAGACAGCTACAGTGTACTTATATCTAAAAAATACATAAATAAATAAATAAATAAACATTTTTTAAAAAGGATAAGAAAGAAAGAAAGAAAGACCAGGCAGGCCTGCCATCCTTATCTCTGTCTTTCTGTCTGTCTGTTTGTCTGTCTGATCCCCTGAAACTGGAGATGGGCCAACATATAGTTGCTGGTAGTTGATCCCAGGTTCTCTGGAAGAGGAGACAATGCTGTTAATTGTTGGTTCCTTTCAGTGGCCCCAACCATCTTTAAATTTTTAGAAGAATATGTGAGGCTGTGTTTATGTACATCATATGCAGAACATAAATGGGATTTACGTTCTGCAGAATCAAACACCCTCTTCTGGAGTGTCTGAAGATAGCTATAGTGTACTTATATCTAATAAATGCATAAATAAATTAATAAACCTTTTTTAAAATGATAAGAAAGAAAGAAAGACCAGGCAGGCCTCCCATCCTTATCTCTGTCTGTCTGTCTGTCTGTCTGATCCCTGGAACTGCAGATGGGCCACCATATAGTTGCTGGTAGTTGATCCCAGGTTCTCTGGAAGAGGAGACAATGATGTTAATTGTTGAGCCCTTTCAGTGGTCCTACCCATCTTTAAATTTTTAGAAGTATATGTGAGGCTGTGTTTATGTACATCCTATGCAGACCATAAGAGGGATTTAGATTCTCCAGAATCTGACAACCTCTTCTGGAGTGTCTGAAGACAAGTATTGTGTACTTATATCTAATAAATACAAAAAATAAATAAATAAATAAATAAATAAATAAATAAATAAATAAAAATAAATAAATAAACATTTTTTTTAAACGGAGAAGAAAGAAAGAAAGACCATGCAGGCCTGCCATCCTTATCACTTTCTGTCTGTCTGTCTGTCTGTCTGATCCCCTGTAACTGGAGATGGGACACCATATAGTTGCTGGTAGTTGATCCCAGGTTCTCTGGAAAAGGAGACAATGCTGTTAATTGTTGAGACCTTTCAGTGGCCCCACCCATCTTTAAATTTTTAGAAGTATATGTGAGGCTATGTTTATGTACATCAAATGCAGACCATAAGAGGGATTTAGATTCTCCAGCATATGACACCCTCTTCTGGAGTGTCTGAAGACAGCTACAGTGTACTTATGTCTAATAAATACTTAAATAAACAAATAAACATTTTTTAATAAGGATAATAAAGAAAGAAAATCCAGGCAGGCCTTCCATCCTTATATCTGTCTGTCTGTCTGTCTGTCTGATTCCCTGGAACTGGAGATGGGCCACCATATAGTTGCTGGTAGTTGATCCAGGTTCTCTGGAAGAGGAGACAATGCTGTTAATTGTTGAGCCCTTTCAGTGGCCCCACACATCTTTAAATTTTTAGAAATATATGTGAGGCTGTGTTATGTACATCATATGCAGACCATAAGAGGTATTTAGATTCTCCAGAATCTGATACCCTCTTCTGGAGTGTCTGAAGACAGCTACAGTGTACTTATATCTAATAAATAAATAAATAAATAAATAAATAAATAAATAAATAAATAAATAAATAAACATTTTTTTAAAAGGATAAGAAAAAAATAAAGACTAGCAGGCCTGCCATCCTTATCTCTGTCTGTCTGTCTGTCTGTCTGTCTGATCCCCTGGAACTGGAGATGGGCCACCACATAGTTGCTGGTAGTTTAATCCCAGGTTCTCTGGAAGAGGAGACAATGCTGTTAATTGTTGAGCCCTTTCAGTGGCCCCACACATCTTTAAATTTTTAGAAATATATGTGAGGCTGTGTTTATGTACATTGTATGTACACCATAAGAGGGATTTATATTCTCCAGAATCTGATACCCTCTTCTGGAGTGTCTGAAGACAGCTACAGTGTACTTATATCTAATAAATACATAAATAAGTAAATAAATAAACATGTTTTAAAAAGGATAAGAAAGAAAGAAAAACCAGGCAGGCCTGCCATCCTTGTCTGTCTGTCTGTCTCTCTGATCCCCTGGATCTGGAGATGGGCCACCATATAGTTGCTGGTAGTTGATCCCAGGTTCTCTGGAAGAGGAGACAATGCTGTTAATTGTTGAGCCCTCACAGTGGCCCCACCCATCTTTAAATTTTTAGAAATAAATGTGAAGCTGTTTTTACGTACATCATATGCATATCATAAGAGGGACTTAGATTCTCCAGAATCTGACACCCTCTTCCTGAGTGTCTGAAGACAGCTACAGTGTACTTATATATAATAAATTCATAAATAAATAAATAAACCTTTTTAAACGGATAAGAAAGAAATAAAAACCAGGAAGGCCTGCCATCCTTGTCTGTATGTCTGTCTGTCTGTCTGATCGCCTGGAACTGGAGATGGGCCACCATATAGTTGCTGGTAGTTGATCCCAGGTTCTCTGGAAGAGGAGACAATGCTGTTAATTTTTGAGCCCTTTCAGTGACCCCACCCATCTTTAAATTTTTATAAGTATATGTGAGGCTGTGTTCATGTACATCATATGCAGACCATAAGATGGATTTAGATTCTCCAGAATCTGACACCCTCTTCTGGAGTGTCTGAAGACAGCTACAGTGTACTTATATCGAATAAATAAATAAATAAATAAATAAATAAATAAATAAATAAATAAACATTTTTTAAAAGGATAAGAAAGAATGAAAGACCAGGTAGGCCTGCCATCCTTAACTCTATCTGTCTGTATCTCTGTCTGTCTGTCTGATCCCCTGGAACTGGAGATGGGCCACCATATAGTTGCTGGTAGTTGATCCCAGGTTCTCTGGAAGAGGAGACAATGATGTTAATTGTTGAGCCCTTTCAGTGGTCCTACCCATCTTTAAATTTTTAGAAGTATATGTGAGGCTGTGTTTATGTACATCATATGCAGACCATAAGAGGGATATAGATTCTCCAGAATCTGAAACCCTCTTCTGGAGTGTCTGAAGACAACTACAGTGTACTTATATCTAATAAATACATAAATAAATAAATAAATAAATAAATAAATAAATAAATAAATAAATATACATTTTTTAAAAGGGATAAGAAAGAAAGAAAAACCAGGCAGGCTTCCATCCTTGTCTGTCTTTCTCTCTGTCTGTCTGTTTGCCTAGCCCCTTGCGTTGCCTAGCCTAGCCCCTTGCCTTGCCTAGCCCAGCCCCTTGCCTAGCCTAGCCTAGCCCAGCCCTGCCTTGCCTAGCCCTGCCTATCCCTGTCTTTAACCAGGCTGGCCTCGAACTCAGAAACTGACTGCTTCTGCCTCCAGAGTGCTCTCATTAAGAGCTCAAGCCACCACTGACTGTTGGGTTTTCTAAGTCTTACATAGGTATGGTCTGTTTCTCAACTGTGAAACCCTAATTAACACATGTAGTCTGTCCTAGGTCAGCCATAGCTACAGACTGAGGCCTTTTCTAAAACAAAACAAAAGAAAACAAAAAAATAGAAATAATAAAATAAATAAATTAAGAAACCACATGATATCTTTTCTTTCTTTCAATGATACTCAGAGTTTGAAGCAGTTCACCCATGAGACCTCAGCTCCGGACATTGAGGCTGTTTCCCTAACAAGTATTATGGCTGAACCTGAGGGGTTCTACTGCTGATTTGTGTCCCCCACTTAAAAAAAATAGTTGTTTTCAAAGGCTGCAGGTTCTTAGCTCTGTTCCTTGTTACAGTTGAGTCACAGCCCTGAAAGTTCAGTGGTAGTTAAAGGCACTGAGAAGGGCTTCCTATAGACATCAAAGACCAAGTCTTTGTTATTAAAAAGTTAATCTGGATTCCCCCACACCCTGGCATCCTTAGAATTCCTAGAAAGGAAGGCAGGGACCTGGGCAGAAGGGTGCAAGGCTACTGGTGTTTGTAAGTGGTAACAGAAAGCTTTCTCTTGTTGGTACCCTACCCCAAGTTACACTGTCACTTCTTTTTCCTAGTTGTTGTTCTGTAGGTTTGTATTCTCAACATAGACCCTTTTCCTTCCTAACCTTGGCTGTCCTGAACCTTACTGTCCTTGAACTCAGTGATTTGCCTGTCTTGCTGGGATGAAACTGTGAGCTACCATCCAGAAGGAAGCACCCTGCTGAGGTTAGATTGGGGTCTCTTCCATTTTCCTCTATGAACATGCATATGGCAGGCCTGTTCTTTCTTTTTTACTTTTCCTTTTCTTTTTAAAGATTTATTTATTTATTATATTTAAGTATGCTGTAGCTATCTTCAGACAGTCCAGAAGAGGGTGTCAGATTCTGAAGAATCTAAATCATTCTTATTGTCTGCATATGATGTATATAAACACAGCCTCACATATACTCAAAAAAAAAAAAAGAAAGAAAGAAAGACGTGGCTACAGAGAGGGCTCAACAATTAAGAGCATTGTCTCCTCTTCCAGAGAACCTGGGCTCAATTACCACTATTATATATGGTGGCCCATCTCCAGTTCCAGGGGATCTAATACTCTGTTCTGGAGTCTGTGGGCACAGCATACACATGCAAAACATTCTTACACAATCATTGAGAGAGGAGAGAGAGGGGTTGAGAGAGAGGGGAGGTAATCATACCTCCTGACGAGTTTGAAGACCTGAGCTTCATCACTCACACAAATAAATAAATGCAAAATATTTTTAAAAAATAAACTCTGCCATTGCCCTTTAAAAATTCCTAGAAAACAAGTTTTATAAGCAACAGTTATATTTACTATATCTAAAGTACAGTCATGAGCATATTCTCTAAATAGAAAAAGGCCTGTTAGTCTTAGAAATGGAAAAGACAAACCAAGGAAGGTTTGCAATTACATAATGAGGCAGCTCAGCCCAGCTCTTAGGTTGGAAATAAGACTGGAGAATAGGATACACCTGAAGACAGCCAGCCATTGCTTTTTGTTTTGGAGGCTGAAAGGATACACCTGAAGACAGCCAATGCTGTGTGATGGTGATCTGGTATTTTTTTTTTAATTTTTAAAAACTTTAACACTTTTTATAAAACCTTTTTCCTTTCTTTCTTCCTTTCTTCCTTTCTTTCTTTCTTCTCACCCTGGCCTAGCCTACCCTAGCCTACCCTAGCCTACCCTAGCCTACCCTAGCCTACCCTAGCCTACCCTAGCCTACCCTAGCCTACCCTAGCCTACCCTAGCCCTGCCTAACCATGTCTTTCACCAGGGTGGCCTCGAACTCAGAAACTTACTGCCTCTGCCTACAGAGTGCTCTCATTAAGAGCTTGAGCCACCACTGAAGGTCGGGTTTTCTAAACCTTACCTTGCTCTTGGTGTCTGTTCTCAGCTGTGAAACCCTAATTAACACAGGTAGGCAGTCCTGGGTCAGCCAGAGCTACAGACTGAGGCCTTCTCTAAAAACAAATAAAACAAAACAAAACAACAAATAGAAATAATAAAATACATAAATTAAACAACCACAGCATAGCTTTTCTCTCTCTAGGTGGTACTCAGAAATTCATGCAGTTGGCCTGTGACACCTCAGCTCAGTATATGTGAGGCTGTGTTTATGTACATCATACACAGACCATAAGAGGGATTTAGATTCTCTAGAATCTAACACACTCTTCTGGAGTGTCTGTAGACAGCTACAGTGTACTTATATATAATAAATACATAAATAAATAAACATTTTTTAAAGGATAAGAAAAAAAGACCAGGCAGGCCTGCCATCCTTATCTCTGTCTGTCTGTCTGTCTGTCTGTCTGATCCCCTGGAACTGCAGATGGGCCACCATATAGTTGCTGGTAGTTGATCCCAGGTTCTCTGGAAGAGGAGACAATGCTGTTAATTGTTGATCCCTTTTAGTGGCCCCACCCATATTTAAATTTTTAGAAGTATATGAGAGGCTGTGTTTATGTACATCATATGCAGACCATAAGAGGGATTTAGATTCTCCAGAATCTGACACCCTCTTCTGGAGTGTCTGAGGACAGCTACAGTGTACTTATATCTAATAAATAAATAAATAAATAAATAAATAAATAAATAAATAAATAAATAAATAAACATTTTTTAAAAAGGATAAGAAAAAAAGAAAGTCCAGCAGGCCTGCCATCCTTATCTCTGTCTGTCTGTCTGTCTGTCTGTCTGATCCCCTGGAACTGGAATGGGCCACCATATAGTTGCTGGTAGTTGATCCGAGTTTCTCTGGAAGAGGAGACAATGCTGTTAATTGTTGAGTCCTTTCAGTGGCCCCACACATCTTTAAATTTTTAGAAGTATATGTGAGTCTGTGTTTATGTACATCATATGCAGACCATGAGAGGGATTTAGATTCTCCAGAATCTGACAACATCTTCTGAAGTGTCTGAAGACAGCTACAGTGGTCTTATATCTAATAAATACATAAATAAATAAAAAATAAATAAATAAATAAATAAATAAACATTTTTTCAACAGTATAATAAAGAAAGAAAGACCAGGCAGGCCTGCCATCCTTATATCTGTCTGTCTGTCTGTCTGTCTGATCCCCTGGAACTGGAGATGGGCCACCATATAGTTGCTGGTAGTTCATCCCAGGTTCTCTGGAAGAGGAGACAATGCTGTTAATTGTTGAGTCCTTTCAGTGGCCCCACACATCTTTAAATTTTTAGAAGTATATGTGAGTCTGTGTTTATGTACATCATATGCAGACCATGAGAGGGATTTAGATTCTCCAGAATCTGACAACATCTTCTGAAGTGTCTGAAGACAGCTACAGTGGTCTTATATCTAATAAATACATAAATAAATAAAAAATAAATAAATAAATAAATAAATAAATAAATAAATAAATAAATAAATAAACATTTTTTCAACAGTATAATAAAGAAAGAAAGACCAGGCAGGCCTGCCATCCTTATATCTGTCTGTCTGTCTGTCTGTCTGATCCCCTGGAACTGGAGATGGGCCACCATATAGTTGCTGGTAGTTCATCCCAGGTTCTCTGGAAGAGGAGACAATGCTGTTAATTGTTGAGCCCTTTCAGTGACCCCACCCATCTTTAAATTTTTAGAAGTATATGTGAGACTGTGTTTATGTACATCATATGCAGACCATAAGAGGGATTTAGATTCTTCAGAATCTGACACCCTCTTCTGGAGTGTCTGAAGACAGCTACAGTGTACTTATATATAAAAAATACATAAATAAATAAATAAATAAACATTTTTTAAAAGGATAAGAAAGAAAGAAAGACCAGGCAGGCCTGCCATCCTTATCTCTGTCTGTCTGTCTGTCTGTTTGTCTGTCTGATCCCCTGAAACTGGAGATGGGCCACCATATAGTTGCTGGTAGTTGATCCCAGGTTCTCTTGAAGAGGAGACAATGCTGTTAATTGTTGGTTCTTTTCAGTGGTCCCAACCATCTTTTAATTTTTAGAAGAATATGTGAGGCGGTGTTTATGTACATCATATGCAGAACATAAGGGGGATTTACATTCTACAGAATCAAACAGCCTCTTCTGGAGTGTCTGAAGATAGCTACAGTGTACTTATATCTAATAAATACATAAATAAATAAATAAATAAATAAACCTTTTTTAAAATGATAAGAAAGAAAGAAAGACCAGGCAGGCCTGCCATCCTTATCTCTGTCTGTCTGTCTGTGTGTCTGTCTGATCCCCTGGAACTGGAAATGGGCCACCATATAATTGCTGGTTGTTGATCCCAGGTTCTCTGGAAGAGGAGACAATGCTGTTAATTGTTGATCCCTTTTAGTGGCCCCTCCCATATTTAAATTTTTAGAAGTATATGAGAGGCTGTGTTTATGTACATCATATGCAGACCATAAGAGGGATTTAGATTCTCCAGAATCTGACACCCTCTTCTGGAGTGTCTGAAGACAAGTATTGTGTACTTATATCTAATAAATACATTAAAAATAAATAATTAAATAAATATAAATAAATAAATAAACATTTTTTAAAAAGATAAGAAAGAAAGAAAGACCAGGCAGGCCTGCCATCCTTATCTCTGTCTGTCTGTCTGTCTGTCTGTCTGATCCTCTGATACTGGATATGGGCCACCATATAGTTGCTGGTAGTTGATCCCAGGTTCTCTGGAAGAGGAGACAATGCTGTTAATTGTTGAGACATTTCAGTGGTCTCACCCATCTTTAAATATTTAGAAGTGTATGTGAGGCTGTGTTTATGTACATCATATGCAGACCATAAGAGGTATTTAGATTCTCCAGAATCTGACACCCTCTTCTGGAGTGTCTGAAGACAGCTACAGTGTACTTATATCGAATAAATAAATAAATAAATAAATAAATAAATAAATAAACATTTTTTAAAAGGATAAGAAAGAATGAAAGACCAGGTAGGCCTGCCATCCTTAACTCTATCTGTCTGTATCTCTGTCTGTCTGTCTGATCCCCTGGAACTGGAGATGGGCCACCATATAGTTGCTGGTAGTTGATCCCAGGTTCTCTGGAAGAGGAGACAATGCTGTTAATTGTTGAGCTCTTTCAGTGGTCCTACCCATCTTTAAATTTTTAGAAGTATATGTGAGTCTGTGTTTATGTACATCATATGCAGACCATAAGAGGGATATAGATTCTCCAGAATCTGAAACCCTCTTCTGGAGTGTCTGAAGACAGCTACAGTGTACTTATATCTAATAAATAAATAAATAAATAAATAAATAAATAAATAAATAAATAAATATACATTTTTTAAAAGGGATAAGAAAGAAAGAAAAACCAGGCAGGCTTCCATCCTTGTCTGTCTTTCTCTCTGTCTGTCTTTCTTGCCTAGCCCCTTGCGTTGCCTAGCCTAGCCCCTTGCCTTGCCTAGCCCAGCCCCTTGCCTAGCCTAGCCTAGCCCAGCCCTGCCTTGCCTAGCCCTGCCTATCCCTGTCTTTAACCAGGCTGGCCTCGAACTCAGAAACTGACTGCCTCTGCCTC
The DNA here is from genome assembly GCF_978045245.1 of Mus caroli. NCBI lineage: Eukaryota > Metazoa > Chordata > Mammalia > Rodentia > Muridae > Mus > Mus caroli. The sequence continues at coordinate 8,000,296 of NW_028227278.1, forward strand.
CAGAGTGCTCTCATTAAGAGCTCGAGCCACCACTGACTGTTGGGTTTTCTAAGTCTTACATAGGTATGGTCTGTTTCTCAACTGTGAAACCCTAATTAACACATGTAGTCTGTCCTAGGTCAGCCATAGCTACAGACTGAGGCCTTTTCTAAAACAAAACAAAAGAAAACAAAAAATAGAAATAATAAAATAAATAAATTAAGAAACCACATGATATCTTTTCTTTCTTTCAATGATACTCAGAGTTTGAAGCAGTTCACCCATGAGACCTCAGCTCCGGACATTGAGGCTGTTTCCCTAACAAGTATTATGGCTGAACCTGAGGGGTTCTACTGCTGATTTGTGTCCCCCACTTTAAAAAAATAGTTGTTTTCAAAGGCTGCAGGTTCTTAGCTCTGTTCCTTGTTACAGTTGAGTCACAGCCCTGAAAGTTCAGTGGTAGTTAAAGGCACTGAGAAGGGCTTCCTATAGACATCAAAGACCAAGTCTTTGTTATTAAAAAGTTAATCTGGATTCCCCCACACCCTGGCATCCTTAGAATTCCTAGAAAGGAAGGCAGGGACCTGGGCAGAAGGGTGCAAGGCTACTGGTGTTTGTAAGTGGTAACAGAAAGCTTTCTCTTGTTGGTACCCTACCCCAAGTTACACTGTCACTTCTTTTTCCTAGTTGTTGTTTTGTAGGTTTGTATTCTCAACATAGACCCTTTTCCTTCCTAACCTTGGCTGTCCTGAACCTTACTGTCCTTGAACTCAGTGATTTGCCTGTCTTGCTGGGATGAAACTGTGAGCTACCATCCAGAAGGAAGCACCCTGCTGAGGTTAGATTGGGGTCTCTTCCATTTTCCTCTATGAACATGCATATGGCAGGCCTGTTCTTTCTTTTTTACTTTTCCTTTTCTTTTTAAAGATTTATTTATTTATTATATTTAAGTATGCTGTAGCTATCTTCAGACAGTCCAGAAGAGGGTGTCAGATTCTGAAGAATCTAAATCATTCTTATTGTCTGCATATGATGTATATAAACACAGCCTCACATATACTCAAAAAAAAAAAAGAAAGAAAGAAAGACGTGGCTACAGAGAGGGCTCAACAATTAAGAGCATTGTCTCCTCTTCCAGAGAACCTGGGCTCAATTACCACTATTATATATGGTGGCCCATCTCCAGTTCCAGGGGATCTAATACTCTGTTCTGGAGTCTGTGGGCACAGCATACACATGCAAAACATTCTTACACAATCATTGAGAGAGGAGAGAGAGGGGTTGAGAGAGAGGGGAGGTAATCATACCTCCTGACGAGTTTGAAGACCTGAGCTTCATCACTCACACAAATAAATAAATGCAAAATATTTTTAAAAAATAAACTCTGCCATTGCCCTTTAAAAATTCCTAGAAAACAAGTTTTATAAGCAACAGTTATATTTACTATATCTAAAGTACAGTCATGAGCATATTCTCTAAATAGAAAAAGGCCTGTTAGTCTTAGAAATGGAAAAGACAAACCAAGGAAGGTTTGCAATTACATAATGAGGCAGCTCAGCCCAGCTCTTAGGTTGGAAATAAGACTGGAGAATAGGATACACCTGAAGACAGCCAGCCATTGCTTTTTGTTTTGGAGGCTGAAAGGATACACCTGAAGACAGCCAATGCTGTGTGATGGTGATCTGGTATTTTTTTTTTAATTTTTAAAAACTTTAACACTTTTTATAAAACCTTTTTCCTTTCTTTCTTCCTTTCTTCCTTTCTTTCTTTCTTCTCACCCTGGCCTAGCCTACCCTAGCCTACCCTAGCCTACCCTAGCCTACCCTAGCCTACCCTAGCCTACCCTAGCCTACCCTAGCCTACCCTAGCCTACCCTAGCCTACCCTAGCCCTGCCTAACCATGTCTTTCACCAGGGTGGCCTCGAACTCAGAAACTTACTGCCTCTGCCTACAGAGTGCTCTCATTAAGAGCTTGAGCCACCACTGAAGGTCGGGTTTTCTAAACCTTACCTTGCTCTTGGTGTCTGTTCTCAGCTGTGAAACCCTAATTAACACAGGTAGGCAGTCCTGGGTCAGCCAGAGCTACAGACTGAGGCCTTCTCTAAAAACAAATAAAACAAAACAAAACAACAAATAGAAATAATAAAATACATAAATTAAACAACCACAGCATAGCTTCTCTCTCTCTAGGTGGTACTCAGAAATTCATGCAGTTGGCCTGTGACACCTCAGCTCAGTATATGTGAGGCTGTGTTTATGTACATCATACACAGACCATAAGAGGGATTTAGATTCTCTAGAATCTAACACACTCTTCTGGAGTGTCTGTAGACAGCTACAGTGTACTTATATATAATAAATACATAAATAAATAAACATTTTTTAAAGGATAAGAAAAAAAGACCAGGCAGGCCTGCCATCCTTATCTCTGTCTGTCTGTCTGTCTGTCTGTCTGATCCCCTGGAACTGCAGATGGGCCACCATATAGTTGCTGGTAGTTGATCCCAGGTTCTCTGGAAGAGGAGACAATGCTGTTAATTGTTGATCCCTTTTAGTGGCCCCACCCATATTTAAATTTTTAGAAGTATATGAGAGGCTGTGTTTATGTACATCATATGCAGACCATAAGAGGGATTTAGATTCTCCAGAATCTGACACCCTCTTCTGGAGTGTCTGAGGACAGCTACAGTGTACTTATATCTAATAAATAAATAAATAAATAAATAAATAAATAAATAAATAAATAAATAAACATTTTTTAAAAAGGATAAGAAAAAAAGAAAGTCCAGCAGGCCTGCCATCCTTATCTCTGTCTGTCTGTCTGTCTGTCTGTCTGATCCCCTGGAACTGGAATGGGCCACCATATAGTTGCTGGTAGTTGATCCGAGTTTCTCTGGAAGAGGAGACAATGCTGTTAATTGTTGAGTCCTTTCAGTGGCCCCACACATCTTTAAATTTTTAGAAGTATATGTGAGTCTGTGTTTATGTACATCATATGCAGACCATGAGAGGGATTTAGATTCTCCAGAATCTGACAACATCTTCTGAAGTGTCTGAAGACAGCTACAGTGGTCTTATATCTAATAAATACATAAATAAATAAAAAATAAATAAAAAATAAATAAATAAATAAATAAATAAATAAACATTTTTTCAACAGTATAATAAAGAAAGAAAGACCAGGCAGGCCTGCCATCCTTATATCTGTCTGTCTGTCTGTCTGTCTGATCCCCTGGAACTGGAGATGGGCCACCATATAGTTGCTGGTAGTTCATCCCAGGTTCTCTGGAAGAGGAGACAATGCTGTTAATTGTTGAGTCCTTTCAGTGGCCCCACACATCTTTAAATTTTTAGAAGTATATGTGAGTCTGTGTTTATGTACATCATATGCAGACCATGAGAGGGATTTAGATTCTCCAGAATCTGACAACATCTTCTGAAGTGTCTGAAGACAGCTACAGTGGTCTTATATCTAATAAATACATAAATAAATAAAAAATAAATAAATAAATAAATAAATAAATAAATAAATAAATAAACATTTTTTCAACAGTATAATAAAGAAAGAAAGACCAGGCAGGCCTGCCATCCTTATATCTGTCTGTCTGTCTGTCTGTCTGATCCCCTGGAACTGGAGATGGGCCACCATATAGTTGCTGGTAGTTCATCCCAGGTTCTCTGGAAGAGGAGACAATGCTGTTAATTGTTGAGCCCTTTCAGTGACCCCACCCATCTTTAAATTTTTAGAAGTATATGTGAGACTGTGTTTATGTACATCATATGCAGACCATAAGAGGGATTTAGATTCTTCAGAATCTGACACCCTCTTCTGGAGTGTCTGAAGACAGCTACAGTGTACTTATATATAAAAAATACATAAATAAATAAATAAATAAACATTTTTTAAAAGGATAAGAAAGAAAGAAAGACCAGGCAGGCCTGCCATCCTTATCTCTGTCTGTCTGTCTGTCTGTTTGTCTGTCTGATCCCCTGAAACTGGAGATGGGCCACCATATAGTTGCTGGTAGTTGATCCCAGGTTCTCTTGAAGAGGAGACAATGCTGTTAATTGTTGGTTCTTTTCAGTGGTCCCAACCATCTTTTAATTTTTAGAAGAATATGTGAGGCGGTGTTTATGTACATCATATGCAGAACATAAGGGGGATTTACATTCTACAGAATCAAACAGCCTCTTCTGGAGTGTCTGAAGATAGCTACAGTGTACTTATATCTAATAAATACATAAATAAATAAATAAATAAATAAACCTTTTTTAAAATGATAAGAAAGAAAGAAAGACCAGGCAGGCCTGCCATCCTTATCTCTGTCTGTCTGTCTGTGTGTCTGTCTGATCCCCTGGAACTGGAAATGGGCCACCATATAATTGCTGGTTGTTGATCCCAGGTTCTCTGGAAGAGGAGACAATGCTGTTAATTGTTGATCCCTTTTAGTGGCCCCTCCCATATTTAAATTTTTAGAAGTATATGAGAGGCTGTGTTTATGTACATCATATGCAGACCATAAGAGGGATTTAGATTCTCCAGAATCTGACACCCTCTTCTGGAGTGTCTGAAGACAAGTATTGTGTACTTATATCTAATAAATACATTAAAAATAAATAATTAAATAAATATAAATAAATAAATAAACATTTTTTAAAAAGATAAGAAAGAAAGAAAGACCAGGCAGGCCTGCCATCCTTATCTCTGTCTGTCTGTCTGTCTGTCTGTCTGATCCTCTGATACTGGATATGGGCCACCATATAGTTGCTGGTAGTTGATCCCAGGTTCTCTGGAAGAGGAGACAATGCTGTTAATTGTTGAGACATTTCAGTGGTCTCACCCATCTTTAAATATTTAGAAGTGTATGTGAGGCTGTGTTTATGTACATCATATGCAGACCATAAAAGGGATTTAGATTCTCCAGAATCTGACACCCTCTTCTGGAGTATCTGAAGACAGCTACAGTGTACTGATATCTAATAAATAAATAGATAAATAAATAAATAAATAAATAAACATTTTTTTAAAAGGATAAGAAATAAAGAAAGACCAGGCAGGCCTACCATCCATATCTCTGTCTGTCTGTCTTTCTATCTGATCTCCGGGAACTGGAGATGGGCCACCATATAGTTGCTGGTAGTTGATCCAAGGTTCTCTGGAAGAGGAGACCATTCTGTTAATTGTTGAGCCCTTTCAGTGGCCCCACACTTCTTTAAATTTTTAGAAGTATACTTGAGGCTGTGTTTATGTACATCATATGCACATTATAAGAGGATTTAGATTCTCCAGAATCTGACTCCCTCTACTGGAGTGTCTGAAGACAGCTACAGTGTATTTATATCTAATAAATAAATAAATAAATAAATAAATAAATAAATAAATAAATAGATAAATAAATATATAAATAAATAAATAAATAAACATTATTTAAACAGGATAAGAAATAAAGAAAGACCTGGCAGGCCTGCCATCCATATCTCTGTCTGTCTGTCTGTCTGTCTATCTGATCCCCTGGAACTGGAGATGGGCCACCATATAGTTGCTGGTAGTTGATCCCAGGTTCTCTGGAAGAGGAGACAATGCTGTTAATGTTGAGCCCTTTCTTTCTTTCTTTCTTTTTTTTTTTTTTTTTTTTTTGGTTTTTTCGAGACAGGGTTTCTCTGTGTAGCCCTGGCTGTCCTGGAACTCACTTTGTAGACCAGGCTAGCCGGGAACTCAGAAATCCGCCTGCCTCTGCCTCCCGAGTGCTGGGATTAAAGGCGTGCGCCACCACGCCCGGCTTGTTGAGCCCTTTCAATGGCCCTACCCATGTTTAAATTTTTAGAAGTGTATGTGAGGCTGTATTTATGTACATCATATGCAGACCAGAAGAGGGATTTAGATTCATCAGAATCTGACACCCTCTACTGGAGTGTCTGAAGACAGCTACAGTGTACTTATATCGAATAAATATATACATAAATAAATAAATAAATAAATAAACATTTTTTAAAAAGGATAAGAAAGAAAGAAAGACCAGGCAGGCCTGCCATCCTTATCTCTGTCTGTCTGTCTCTCTGTCTGTCTGATCCCCTGGAACTGGAGATGGGCCACCATATAGTTGCTGGTAGTTGGTCCCAGGTTCTCTGGAAGAGGAGACAATGCTGTTAATTGTTGAGCCCTTTCAGTGGCCCCACCAATCTTTATATTTTTAGAAGTATATGTGAGTCTCTGTTTATGTACATCATATGCAGACCATTAGAGGGGTTTAGATTCTCCAGATTCTGACACCCTCTACTGGAGTATCTGAAGACAGCTACAGTGTACTTATATCGAATAATACATAAAAAAATAAATAAATGAATAAATAAATAAATAAATAAGTAAATAAATAAATAAACATTTTTAAAAAAGGATAAGAACGAAAGAAAGACCTGGCAGGCCTGCCATCCTTATCTCTGTCTGTCTGTCTGTCTGTCCGTCTGATCCTCTGATACTGGATATGGGCCACCATATAGTTGCTGGTAGTTGATCCCAGGTTCTCTGGAAGGGGAGACAATGCTGTTAATTGTTGAGACCTTTCAGTGGTCCCACCCATCTTTAAATATTTAGAAGTGTATGTGAGGCTGTGTTTATGTACATCATATGCAGACCATAAGAGGGTTTTAGATTCTCCAGAATCTGACACCCTCTACTGGAGTGTCTGAACAGCTACAGTGTACTTATATCTAATAAATACATAAATAAATAAATAAATAAATAAATAAATAAATAAATAATTAAATAAATAAATAAACATTTTTTAAAAAGGATAAGCAAGAAAGAAAGACCAGGCAGGCATGCCATCCATATCACTGTCTGTCTGTCTGTCTGTCTATCTGATCCCCGGAAATGGAGATGGGCCACCATATAGTTGCTGGTAGTTGATCCCAGGTTCTCTGGAAGAGGAGAAAATGCTGTTACTGTTGAGCCCTTTCAGTGACCCCACCCATCTTTAAATTTTTAGAAGTATATGTGAGACTGTGTTTATGTACATCATATGCAGACCAGAAGAGGGATTTAGATTCATCAGAATCTGACACCCTCTTCTGGAGTGTCTGAAGACAGCTACAGTGTATTTATATCTAATAAATAAATAAATAAATAAATAAATAAATAAACATTTTTTAAAATGGATAAGAAATAAAGAGAGACCAGGCAGGAGTGCCATCCTTATCTCTGTCTGCCTATCTGTCTGTCTGATCCCCTGGAACTGGAGATGGTCCATCTTATACTTGCTGGTAGTTGATCCCAGGTTCTCTGGAAGAGGAGACAATGCTGTTATTTGTTGAGCCCTTTAAGTGGCCCCACCCATCTTTAAATTTTTAGAAGTATATGTGAGGCTTTGTTTATGTACATCATATGCAGACCATAAGAGGGATTTAGATTCTCAGGAATCTGACACCCTCTTCTAGATTGTCTGAAGACAGCTACAGTGTACTTATATCTAATAAATAAATAAATAAATAAATAAATAAATAAATAAATAAATACATAAACCAATAAACATTTTTTAAAAAAAATAATAAAGAAAGAAAGTCCAGGCAGGCCTTCCATCCATATCTCTGTCTGTCTGTCTGTCTGTCTATCTGATCCCCGGGAACTGGAGATGGGCCACCATATAGTTGCTGGTAGTTGATCCAAGATTCTCTGGAAGAGGAGATAATGCTGTTAATTGTTGAGCCCTTTTAGTGGCCCCACACTTCTTTAAATTTTTAGAAGTATACCTGAGGCTGTGTTTATGTACATCATATGCAGATTATAAGAGGATTTAGATTCTCCATAATCAGACACCCTCTACTGGAGTGTCTGAAGACAGCTACAGTGTACTTATATCTAATAATACATAAATAAATAAATAAATAAACATTTTTTTAAAAGGATAAGAAATAAAGAAAGACCAGGCAGGCCTTCCATCCTTATCTCTGTCTGGCTGTCTGGCTGTCTGATCCCCTGGAACTAAAGGTGGGCCACCATATAGTTGCTGGTAGTTGATCCCAGGTTCTCTGGAAGAGGAGTCAATGCTGTTAATTTTTGAGCCCTTTCAGGGACCCCACCCATCTTTAAATTTTTAGAAGTATATGTGAGACTGTGTTTATGTACATCATATGCAGACCATTAGAGGGATTTATATTCTCCAGATTCTGACACCCTATTCTGGAGTGTCTGAAGACAGCTACAGTATACTTATATCTAATAAATACATAAATAAATGAATAAATAAATAAATAAATAAACATTTTTAAAAATGGATAAGAAAGAAAGAAAGAAAGACCAGGCAGGCATGCCATCCTTATCCTTGTCTGTTTCTCTGTCTGTCTGTCTGATCCCCTGGAACTGGAGATGGGCCACCATATAGTTGATGGTAGTTGATCCCATGTTCTCTGGAGAGGAGATAATGCTGTTAATTGTTGAGCCCTTTCAGTGGTCCCACCCATCTTTAAATTTTTAGAAGTATATGTGAGTCTCTGTTTATGTATATCATATGCAGACCATAAGAAGGATTTAGATTCTCCAGAATCTGACACCCTATTCTGGAGTGTCTGAAGACAGCTACAGTGTACTTATATCTAATAAATACATAAATAAATAAATAAACATTTTTTTAAAAAGGATAAGAAAGAAAGAAAGACCAGGCAGGCCTGCCACCTTGTCTGTCCGTCTGTCTGTCTGTCTATCTGTCATATCCACTGGAACTGGAGATGGGCCAAAATATAGTTGCTGGTAGTTGATCCCAGGTTCTCTGGAAGAGGAGACAATGCTGTTAATTTTTGAGCCCTTTCAGTGGCCCCAACCATCTTTAAATTTTTAGAAGTATATGTGAGGCTGTGTTTATGTACATCATATGCAGACCATAAGAGGGATATAGATTATCCAGAACCTCACACCCTCTTCTGGAGTGTCTGAAGACAGCTACAGTGTTCTTATATATAATAAATAAATAAATAAATAAATAAATAAATAAATAAATAAACATTTTTTAAAAAGGATAAGAAAGAAAGAAAAACCAGGCAGGCCTGCCATGCTTATCTTTGTCTGTCTGTCTGTCTCTCTGTCTGTCTGTCTGTCTGATCCCCTAGAACTGGAGATGGGCCACCATATAGTTGCTGGTAGTTGATCCCAGGTCCTCTGGAAGAGGAGACAATGCTGTTAATTGTTGAGCCCTTTCAGTGGCCACACCCATCTTTGAATTTTTAGAAGTAAATGTGACGCTGTGTTTATGTACATCATATTCAGACCATAAGAGGGATTAAATTCTCCAGAATCTGACACAGTCTTTTGGAGTGTCTAAGACGGATACAGTGTACTTATATCTAATAAATACATAAATACATAAATAAACATTTTTTAAAATCGATTAGAAAGAAAGAAAGTCCAGGCAGGCCTGCCATCCTTATCTCTGTCTGGATGTCTGTCTGATCCCCTGGAACTGGAGATGGGCCACCATAGAGTTGCTGGTAGTTGATCCCAGGTTCTCTAGAAGAGAAGACAATGCTGTTAATTGTTGAGCCCTTTCAGTTGCCCACCCATCTTTAAATTTTTAGAAGTATATGTAAGGCTGTGTTTATGTACCGAATATGCAGACCATAAGAGGGATTTAGATTCTCCAGAATCTGACACCCTCTTCTGGAGTGTCTGAAGACAGCTACAGTGTAATTATATCTAATAAATTCATAAATAAACAAATAAACATTTTTTAAAAGGATAATAAAGAAAGAGAGACCAGGCAGGCCTGCCATCCTTGTCTGTCTGTCTGTCTGTCTGATCCCCGGAACTGGAGATGGGCCACCATATAATTGCTGGTAGTTGATCCCAGGTTCTCTGGAAGAGGAGACAATGCTGTTAATTGTTGAGCCCTTTCAGTGGCCCCACCCATCTTTAAGTTTTTAGAAGTATATGTGAGGCTGTGTTTATGTATATCATATGCAGATCATAAGAGGGATATAGATTCTCCAGAATCTGACACCCTCTTGGGGAGTGTTTGAAGACAGCTACCGTGTACTTTTATCTAATAAATACATACATAAATTAATAAACATTTTTAAAAAGGATAAGAAAGAAAGAAAGACCAGGCAGGCCTGCCACCTTGTCTGTCTGTCTGTCTGTCTGTCTCTCTATCTGTCAGATCCCCTGGAACTGGAGATAGGCCACCATATAGTTGCTGGTAGTTGATCCCAGGTACTCTGGAAGAGGAGACAATGCTATTAGTTGTTGAGCCCTTTCAGTAGCCCCACCCATCTTTAAATTTTTAGAAGTATATGTGAGGCTGTGTTTATGTACATCATATGCAGACCATACGAGGGATTTAGATTCTCCAGAATCTGACACCCTCTTCTGGAGTGTCTGAAGACAGCTACATTGTACTTATATCTAATAAATACATAAATAAATAAATAAATAAATATATACATACATAAATAAATAAACATTTTTTAAAAAGGATAAGAAATAAAAAAAAGACCAGGCAGGCCTGCCATCCTTATCTCTGTCTGTCTGTCTGTCTGTCTGATCCACTGGAACTAAAGATGGGCCACCATATAGTTGCTCATTGTTGATCCCAGGTTCTCTGGAAGAGGAGTCAATGCTGTTAATTATTGAGCCCTTTCTGGGGCCCCACCCATCTTTAAATTTTTAGAACTATATGTGAGGCTGTGTTTATGTACATCATATGCAGACCATAAGAGGGATTTATATTCTCCAGAATCTGACACCCTCTTCTGGAGTGACTGAAGACAACTACAGTGTACTTATATCTAATAAATAAATAAATAAATAAATAAATAAATAAATAAATAAATAAACATTTTTAAAAAAGGATAAGAAAGAAAGAAAGAAAGACCAGGCAGGCCTGCCATCCTTATCTCTGTCTATCTGTCTGTCTGTCTGATACCCTAGAACTGGAGATGGGCCACCATATAGTTGCTGGTAGTTGATCCCAGTTTCTCTGCAAGAGGAGACAATGCTGTTAATTTTTGAGCCCTTTCAGTGGCCCCACCCATCTTTAAATTTTTAGAAGAATTTGTGAGGCTGTGTTTATGTACATCATATGCAGACCATAAGAGGGATTTAGATTCTTCAGAATCTGACACCCTCTTCTGGAGTGTCTGAAGACAGCTAGAGTGTACTTATATCTAATAAATACATAAATAAATAAATAAACATGTTTTAAAAAGGATAAGAAAGATATAAAAACCAAGCAGGCCTGCCTTCCTTGTCTGTTTGTCTATCTGTCTATCTGATCCCCTGAAACTGGAGATGGGCCACCATATTTTTGCTGGTAGTTGATCCCAGGTTCTCTGGAAGAGGAGACAATGCTGGTATTTGTTGAGCCCTTTAAGTGGCCCCACCCATCTTTAAATTTTTAGAAGTATATATGAGGCTGTGTTTATGTACATCTTATGCAGACCATAAGAGGGATTTAGATTCTCCGTAATCTGACACCCTCTTCTGGAGTGTCTGAAGACAGCTACTGTGTACTTATATCTAATAAATACATACATAAATAAATAAATAAACATTTTTTTAAAAGGATAAGAAGAAAAGAAAGACCAGGTAGGCCTGCCATCCTTATCTCTGTCTGTCAGTCTGTCTGTCTGATCCCCTGGAACTAGAGATGGGCCACCATATAGTTGCTGGTAGTTGATCCCAGGTTCTCTGGAAGAGGAGACAATGCTGTTAATTGTTGAGCCCTTTCAGTGGCCCCACCCATCTTTAAATTTTTAGAAGTATATGTGAGGCTGTGTTTATGTACATTGTATGCAGACCATAAGAGGGATTTAGATTCTCCAGAAACTGATACCCTCTTCTGGAGTGTCTGAAGACATCTACAGTGTACTTATATCTAATAAATAAATAAATAAAGAAAGAAAGAAAGAAAGAAAGAAAGAAAGAAAGAAAGAAAGAAAAAAGGAAAGAAAGAAAGAAAGATGTTTTAAAAAGGATAAGAAAGAATGAAAAACCAGACAGGCCTGCCATTCTAGTCTGTCTGTCTGTCTGTCTGTCTGATCCCCTGGAACTGGAGATGGGCCACCATATAGTTGCTGGTAGTTGATCCCAGGTTCTCTGGAAGAGGAGACAATGCTGTTAATTGTTGAGCCCTTTCAGTGGTCCTACCCATCTTTAAATTTTTAGAAGTATATGTGAGGCTGTGTTTATGTACATCATATGCAGACCATAAGAGGGATATAGATTCTCCAGAATCTGAAACCCTCTTCTGGAGTGTCTGAAGACAGCTACAGTGTACTTATATCTAATAAATAAATAAATAAATAAATAAATAAATAAATAAATAAATAAATATACATTTTTTAAAAGGGATAAGAAAGAAAGAAAAACCAGGCAGGCTTCCATCCTTGTCTGTCTTTCTCTCTGTCTGTCTGTCTTGCCTAGCCCCTTGCGTTGCCTATCCTAGCCCCTTGCCTTGCCTAGCCCAGCCCCTTGCCTAGCCTAGCCTAGCCCAGCCCTGCCTTGCCTAGCCCTGCCTATCCCTGTCTTTAACCAGGCTGGCCTCGAACTCAGAAACTGACTGCCTCTGCCTCCAGAGTGCTCTCATTAAGAGCTCGAGCCACCACTGACTGTTGGGTTTTCTAAGTCTTACATAGGTATGGTCTGTTTCTCAACTGTGAAACCCTAATTAACACATGTAGTCTGTCCTAGGTCAGCCATAGCTACAGACTGAGGCCTTTTCTAAAACAAAACAAAAGAAAACAAAAAAATAGAAATAATAAAATAAATAAATTAAGAAACCACATGATATCTTTTCTTTCTTTCAATGATACTCAGAGTTTGAAGCAGTTCACCCATGAGACCTCAGCTCCGGACATTGAGGCTGTTTCCCTAACAAGTATTATGGCTGAACCTGAGGGGTTCTACTGCTGATTTGTGTCCCCCACTTTAAAAAAATAGTTGTTTTCAAAGGCTGCAGGTTCTTAGCTCTGTTCCTTGTTACAGTTGAGTCACAGCCCTGAAAGTTCAGTGGTAGTTAAAGGCACTGAGAAGGGCTTCCTATAGACATCAAAGACCAAGTCTTTGTTATTAAAAAGTTAATCTGGATTCCCCCACACCCTGGCATCCTTAGAATTCCTAGAAAGGAAGGCAGGGACCTGGGCAGAAGGGTGCAAGGCTACTGGTGTTTGTAAGTGGTAACAGAAAGCTTTCTCTTGTTGGTACCCTACCCCAAGTTACACTGTCACTTCTTTTTCCTAGTTGTTGTTTTGTAGGTTTGTATTCTCAACATAGACCCTTTTCCTTCCTAACCTTGGCTGTCCTGAACCTTACTGTCCTTGAACTCAGTGATTTGCCTGTCTTGCTGGGATGAAACTGTGAGCTACCATCCAGAAGGAAGCACCCTGCTGAGGTTAGATTGGGGTCTCTTCCATTTTCCTCTATGAACATGCATATGGCAGGCCTGTTCTTTCTTTTTTACTTTTCCTTTTCTTTTTAAAGATTTATTTATTTATTATATTTAAGTATGCTGTAGCTATCTTCAGACAGTCCAGAAGAGGGTGTCAGATTCTGAAGAATCTAAATCATTCTTATTGTCTGCATATGATGTATATAAACACAGCCTCACATATACTCAAAAAAAAAAAAAAAAAAAGAAAGATGTGGCTACAGAGAGGGCTCAACAATTAAGAGCATTGTCTCCTCTTCCAGAGAACCTGGGCTCAATTACCACTATTATATATGGTGGCCCATCTCCAGTTCCAGGGGATCTAATACTCTGTTCTGGAGTCTGTGGGCACAGCATACACATGCAAAACATTCTTACACAATCATTGAGAGAGGAGAGAGAGGGGTTGAGAGAGAGGGGAGGTAATCATACCTCCTGACGAGTTTGAAGACCTGAGCTTCATCACTCACACAAATAAATAAATGCAAAATATTTTTAAAAAATAAACTCTGCCATTGCCCTTTAAAAATTCCTAGAAAACAAGTTTTATAAGCAACAGTTATATTTACTATATCTAAAGTACAGTCATGAGCATATTCTCTAAATAGAAAAAGGCCTGTTAGTCTTAGAAATGGAAAAGACAAACCAAGGAAGGTTTGCAATTACATAATGAGGCAGCTCAGCCCAGCTCTTAGGTTGGAAATAAGACTGGAGAATAGGATACACCTGAAGACAGCCAGCCATTGCTTTTTGTTTTGGAGGCTGAAAGGATACACCTGAAGACAGCCAATGCTGTGTGATGGTGATCTGGTATTTTTTTTTTAATTTTTAAAAACTTTAACACTTTTTATAAAACCTCTTTCTTTTTTCTTTCTTTCTTTCTTTCTTTCTTTCCTTACTTTCTTTCTTTCCTTCTTTCTTTCCTTACTTTCTTTCTTTCCTTCTTTCTTTCCTTACTTTCTTTCTTTCCTTACTTTCTTTCTTTCCTTACTTTCTTTTCTTTCTTCTCACCCTGGCCTAGCCTACCCTAGCCTACCCTAGCCTACCCTAGCCTACCCTAGCCTACCCTAGCCTACCCTAGCCTACCCTAGCCTACCCTAGCCTACCCTAGCCTACCCTAGCCTACCCTAGCCTACCCTAGCCTACCCTAGCCTACCCTAGCCTACCCTAGCCTACCCTAGCCTACCCTAGCCTACCCTAGCCTAGCCTACCCTAGCCTACCCTAGCCTACCCTAGCCTACCCTAGCCTACCCTAGCCTACCCTAGCCTACCCTAGCCCTGCCTAACCATGTCTTTCACCAGGGTGGCCTCGAACTCAGAAACTTACTGCCTCTGCCTACAGAGTGCTCTCATTAAGAGCTTGAGCCACCACTGAAGGTCGGGTTTTCTAAACCTTACCTTGCTCTTGGTGTCTGTTCTCAGCTGTGAAACCCTAATTAACACAGGTAGGCAGTCCTGGGTCAGCCAGAGCTACAGACTGAGGCCTTCTCTAAAAACAAATAAAACAAAACAAAACAACAAATAGAAATAATAAAATACATAAATTAAACAACCACAGCATAGCTTTTCTCTCTCTAGGTGGTACTCAGAAATTCCAGCAGTTGGCCTGTGACACCTCAGCTCAGTATATGTGAGGCTGTGTTTATGTACATCATACACAGACCATAAGAGGGATTTAGATTCTCTAGAATCTAACACACTCTTCTGGAGTGTCTGTAGACAGCTACAGTGTACTTATATATAATAAATACATAAATAAATAAACATTTTTTAAAGAATAAGAAAAAAAGACCAGGCAGGCCTGCCATCCTTATCTCTGTCTGTCTGTCTGTCTGTCTGTCTGATCCCCTGGAACTGGAGATGGGCCACCATATAGTTGCTGGTAGTTGATCCCAGGTTCTCTGGAAGAGGAGACAATGCTGTTAATTGTTGATCCCTTTTAGTGGCCCCACCCATATTTAAATTTTTAGAAGTATATGAGAGGCTGTGTTTATGTACATCATATGCAGACCATAAGAGGGATTTAGATTCTCCAGAATCTGACACCCTCTTCTGGAGTGTCTGAGGACAGCTACAGTGTACTTATATCTAATAAATAAATAAATAAATAAATAAATAAATAAATAAATAAATAAATAAACATTTTTTAAAAAGGATAAGAATAAAAGAAAGTCCAGCAGGCCTGCCATCCTTATCTCTGTCTGTCTGTCTGTCTGTCTGTCTGATCCCCTGGAACTGGAATGGGCCACCATATAGTTGCTGGTAGTTGATCCGAGTTTCTCTGGAAGAGGAGACAATGCTGTTAATTGTTGAGTCCTTTCAGTGGCCCCACACATCTTTAAATTTTTAGAAGTATATGTGAGTCTGTGTTTATGTACATCATATGCAGACCATGAGAGGGATTTAGATTCTCCAGAATCTGACAACATCTTCTGAAGTGTCTGAAGACAGCTACGGTGGTCTTATATCTAATAAATACATAAATAAATAAAAAATAAATAAATAAATAAATAAATAAATAAATAAATAAATAAACATTTTTTCAACAGTATAATAAAGAAAGAAAGACCAGGCAGGCCTGCCATCCTTATATCTGTCTGTCTGTCTGTCTGTCTGATCCCCTGGAACTGGAGATGGGCCACCATATAGTTGCTGGTAGTTCATCCCAGGTTCTCTGGAAGAGGAGACAATGCTGTTAATTGTTGAGCCCTTTCAGTGACCCCACCCATCTTTAAATTTTTAGAAGTATATGTGAGACTGTGTTTATGTACATCATATGCAGACCATAAGAGGGATTTAGATTCTTCAGAATCTGACACCCTCTTCTGGAGTGTCTGAAGACAGCTACAGTGTACTTATATATAAAAAATACATAAATAAATAAATAAATAAATAAACATTTTTTAAAAGGATAAGAAAGAAAGAAAGACCAGGCAGGCCTGCCATCCTTATCTCTGTCTGTCTGTCTGTCTGTTTGTCTGTCTGATCCCCTGAAACTGGAGATGGGCCACCATATAGTTGCTGGTAGTTGATCCCAGGTTCTCTGGAAGAGGAGACAATGCTGTTAATTGTTGGTTCTATTCAGTGGCCCCAACCATCTTTTAATTTTTAGAAGAATATGTGAGGCTGTGTTTATGTACATCAATGCAGAACATAAGGGGGATTTACATTCTTGAGAATCAAACAGCCTCTTCTGGAGTGTCTGAAGATAGCTACAGTGTACTTATATCTAATAAATACATAAATAAATAAATAAATAAATAAACCTTTTTAAAAATGATAAGAAAGAAAGAAAGACCAGGCAGGCCTGCCATCCTTATCTCTGTCTGTCTGTCTGTGTGTCTGTCTGATCCCCTGGAACTGGAAATGGGCCACCATATAATTGCTGGTTGTTGATCCCAGGTTCTCTGGAAGAGGAGACAATGCTGTTAATTGTTGATCCCTTTTAGTGGCCCCACCCATATTTAAATTTTTAGAAGTATATGAGAGGCTGTGTTTATGTACATCATATGCAGACCATAAGAGGGATTTAGATTCTCCAGAATCTGACACCCTCTTCTGGAGTGTCTGAAGACTAGTATTGTGTACTTATATCTAATAAATACATTAAAAATAAATAATTAAATAAATATAAATAAATAAATAAACATTTTTTAAAAAGATAAGAAAGAAAGAAAGACCAGGCAGGCCTGCCATCCTTATCTCTGTCTGTCTGTCTGTCTGTCTGTCTGATCCTCTGAAACTGGATATGGGCCACCATATAGTTGCTGGTAGTTGATCCCAGGTTCTCTGGAAGAGGAGACAATGCTGTTAATTGTTGAGACATTTCAGTGGTCTCACCCATCTTTAAATATTTAGAAGTGTATGTGAGGCTGTGTTTATGTACATCATATGCAGACCATAAAAGGGATTTAGATTCTCCAGAATCTGACACCCTCTTCTGGAGTATCTGAAGACAGCTACAGTGTACTGATATCTAATAAATAAATAGATAAATAAATAAATAAATAAACATTTTTTTAAAAGGATAAGAAATAAAGAAAGACCAGGCAGGCCTACCATCCATATCTCTGTCTGTCTGTCTTTCTATCTGATCTCCGGGAACTGGAGATGGGCCACCATATAGTTGCTGGTAGTTGATCCAAGGTTCTCTGGAAGAGGAGACCATTCTGTTAATTGTTGAGCCCTTTCAGTGGCCCCACACTTCTTTAAATTTTTAGAAGTATACTTGAGGCTGTGTTTATGTACATCATATGCACATTATAAGAGGATTTAGATTCTCCAGAATCTGACTCCCTCTACTGGAGTGTCTGAAGACAGCTACAGTGTATTTATATCTAATAAATAAATAAATAAATAAATAAATAAATAAATAAATAAATAAACATTATTTAAACAGGATAAGAAATAAAGAAAGACCTGGCAGGCCTGCCATCCATATCTCTGTCTGTCTGTCTGTCTGTCTATCTGATCCCCTGGAACTGGAGATGGGCCACCATATAGTTGCTGGTAGTTGATCCCAGGTTCTCTGGAAGAGGAGACAATGCTGTTAATGTTGAGCCCTTTCTTTCTTTTTTCTTTTTTTTTTTTTTTTTTTTTTTTTTTTTTTTTTTGGTTTTTTTGAGACAGGGTTTCTCTGTGTAGCCCTGGCTGTCCTGGAACTCACTTTGTAGACCAGGCTAGCCGGGAACTCAGAAATCCGCCTGCCTCTGCCTCCCGAGTGCTGGGATTAAAGGCGTGAGCCACCACGCCCGGCTTGTTGAGCCCTTTCAATGGCCCTACCCATGTTTAAATTTTTAGAAGTGTATGTGAGGCTGTGTTTATGTACATCATATGCAGACCAGAAGAGGGATTTAGATTCATCAGAATCTGACACCCTCTACTGGAGTGTCTGAAGACAGCTACTGTGTACTTATATCTAATAAATAAATAAATAAATAAATAAATAAATAAATAAATAAATAAACATTATTTAAACAGGATAAGAAAGAAAGAAAGACCAGGCAGGCCTTCCATCCATATCTCTGTCTGTCTGTCTGTCTGTCTGTCTGTCTATCTGATCCCCGGGAACTGGAGATGGGCCACCATATAGTTGCTGGTAGTTGATCCCAGGTTCTCTGGAAGAGGAGACAATGCTGTTAATTGTTGAGCCCTTTCAGTCGCCCCACCCATCCTTAAATTTTTAGAAGTGTATGTGAGGCTGTGTTAATGTACATCATATGCAGACCTTAAGTGGGATTTAGATTGTCCAGAATCTGACACCCTCTTCTGGAGTGTCTGAAGACAGCTACAGTGTATTTATATCTAATAAATAAATAAATAAATAAATAAATAAATAAATAAATAAATAAACATTTTTTAAAATGGATAAGAAATAAAGAAAGACCAGGCAGGAGTGCCATCCTTATCTCTGTCTGTCTATCTGTCTGTCTGATCCCCTGGAACTGGAGATGGTCCATCATATACTTGCTGGTAGTTGATCCCAGGTTCTCTGGAAGAGGAGACAATGCTGTTATTTGTTGAGCCCTTTAAGTGGCCCCACCCATCTTTAAATTTTTAGAAGTGTATGTGAATCTCTGATTATGTACATCATATGCATACCATAAGAGGGATTTAGATTCTCCAGAATCTGACACCCTCTTCTGGAGTGTCTGAAGACAGCTACAGTGTACTTATATCGAATAAATATATACATAAATAAATAAATAAATAAACATTTTTTAAAAAGGATAAGAAAGAAAGAAAGACCAGGCAGGCCTGCCATCCTTATCTCTGTCTGTCTGTCTCTCTGTCTGTCTGATCCCCTGGAACTGGAGATGGGCCACCATATAGTTGCTGGTAGTTGGTCCCAGGTTCTCTGGAAGAGGAGACAATGCTGTTAATTGTTGAGCCCTTTCAGTGGCCCCACCAATCTTTATATTTTTAGAAGTATATGTGAGTCTCTGTTTATGTACATCATATGCAGACCATTAGAGGGGTTTAGATTCTCCAGATTCTGACACCCTCTACTGGAGTATCTGAAGACAGCTACAGTGTACTTATATCGAATAATATATAAAAAAATAAATAAATGAATAAATAAATAAATAAATAAGTAAATAAATAAATAAACATTTTTTAAAAAGGATAAGAACGAAAGAAAGACCTGGCAGGCCTGCCATCCTTATCTCTGTCTGTCTGTCTGTCTGTCTGATCCTCTGATACTGGATATGGGCCACCATATAGTTGCTGGTAGTTGATCCCAGGTTCTCTGGAAGGGGAGACAATGCTGTTAATTGTTGAGACCTTTCAGTGGTCCCACCCATCTTTAAATATTTAGAAGTGTATGTGAGGCTGTGTTTATGTACATCATATGCAGACCATAAGAGGGTTTTAGATTGTCCAGAATCTGACACCCTCTACTGGAGTGTCTGAACAGCTACAGTGTACTTATATCTAATAAATACATAAATAAATAAATAAATAAATAAATAAATAAACATTTTTTAAAAAGGATAAGCAAGAAAGAAAGACCAGGCAGGCATGCCATCCATATCTCTGTCTGTCTGTCTGTCTGTCTATCTGATCCCCGGAAAGGGAGATGGGCCACCATATAGTTGCTGGTAGTTGATCCCAGGTTCTCTGGAAGAGGAGACAATGATGTTAATTGTTGAGCCCTTTCAGTGGTCCTACCCATCTTTAAATTTTTAGAAGTGTATGTGAGGCTGTGTTTATGTACAACATATGCAGACCAGAAGAGGGATTTAGATTCATCAGAATCTGATACCCTCTTCTGGAGTGTCTGAAGACAGCTACAGTGTATTTATATCTAATAAATAAATAAATAAATAAATAAACATTTTTTTAAAATGGATAAGAAATAAAGAGAGACCAGGCAGGAGTGCCATCCTTATCTCTGTCTGTCTATCTGTCTGTCTGATCCCCTGGAACTGGAGATGGTCCATCTTATACTTGCTGGTAGTTGATCCCAGGTTCTCTGGAAGAGGAGACAATGCTGTTATTTGTTGAGCCCTTTAAGTGGCCCCACCCATCTTTAAATTTTTAGAAGTATATGTGAGGCTTTGTTTATGTACATCATATGCAGACCATAAGAGGGATTTAGATTCTCAGGAATCTGACACCCTCTTCTGGATTGTCTGAAGACAGCTACAGTGTACTTATATCTAATAAATAAATAAATAAATAAATAAATAAATAAATAAATAAATAAATAAATACATAAATCAATAAACATTTTTTAAAAAAAATAAGAAAGAAAGAAAGTCCAGGCAGGCCTTCCATCCATATCTCTGTCTGTCTGTCTGTCTGTCTATCTGATCCCCGGGAACTGGAGATGGGCCACCATATAGTTGCTGGTAGTTGATCCAAGATTCTCTGGAAGAGGAGATAATGCTGTTAATTGTTGAGCCCTTTTAGTGGCCCCACACTTCTTTAAATTTTTAGAAGTATACCTGAGGCTGTGTTTATGTACATCATATGCAGATTATAAGAGGATTTAGATTCTCCATAATCAGACACCCTCTACTGGAGTGTCTGAAGACAGCTACAGTGTACTTATATCTAATAATACATAAATAAATAAATAAATAAACATTTTTTAAAAGGATAAGAAAGAAAGAAAGAACAGGCAGGCCTTCCATCCTTATCTCTGTCTGGCTGTCTGGCTGTCTGATCCCCTGGAACTAAAGGTGGGCCACCATATAGTTGCTGGTAGTTGATCCCAGGTTCTCTGGAAGAGGAGTCAATGCTGTTAATTTTTGAGCCCTTTCAGGGACCCCACCCATCTTTAAATTTTTAGAAGTATATGTGAGACTGTGTTTATGTACATCATATGCAGACCATTAGAGGGATTTATATTCTCCAGATTCTGACACCCTATTCTGGAGTGTCTGAAGACAGCTACAGTATTATTATATCTAATAAATACATAAATAAATGAATAAATAAATAAATAAATAAACATTTTAAAAAATGGATAAGAAAGAAAGAAAGAAAGACCAGGCAGGCATGCCATCCTTATCCTTGTCTGTTTCTCTGTCTGTCTGTCTGATCCCCTGGAACTGGAGATGGGCCACCATATAGTTGATGGTAGTTGATCCCATGTTCTCTGGAGAGGAGATAATGCTGTTAATTGTTGAGCCCTTTCAGTGGTCCCACCCATCTTTAAATTTTTAGAAGTATATGTGAGTCTCTGTTTATGTATATCATATGCAGACCATAAGAAGGATTTAGATTCTCCAGAATCTGACACCCTCTACTGGAGTGTCTGAAGACAGCTACAGTGTACTTATATCGAATAAATACATAAATAAATAAATAAATAAATAAATAAATAAACATTTTTTAAAAAGGATAAGAAAGAAAGAAATACCAGGCAGGCCTGTCATCCTTATCTCTGTCTGTCTGTCTGTCTGTCTTTCTGATCCCCTGGAACTGGAGATGGGCCATCATATAGTTGCTGGTAGTTGATCCCAGGTTCTCTGGAAGAGGAGATAATGCTGTTAATTGTTGAGCCCTTTCAGTGGTCCCACCCATCTTTATATTTTTAGAAGTATATGTGAGTCTCTGTTTATGTACCTCATATGCAGACAATAGGGTGATTTAGATTCTCCAGAATCTGACACCCACTTCTGGAGTGTCTGAAGATAGCTACAGTGTACTTATATCTAATAAATACATAAATAAATAAATAAACATTTTTTTTAAAAGGATAAGAAAGAAAGAAAGACCAGGCAGGCCTGCCACCTTGTCTGTCCGTCTGTCTGTCTGTCTATCTGTCATATCCACTGGAACTGGAGATGGGCCAAAATATAGTTGCTGGTAGTTGATCCCAGGTTCTCTGGAAGAGGAGACAATGCTGTTAATTTTTGAGCCCTTTCAGTGGCCCCAACCATCTTTAAATTTTTAGAAGTATATGTGAGGCTGTGTTTATGTACATCATATGCAGACCATAAGAGGGATATAGATTATCCAGAACCTCACACCCTCTTCTGGAGTGTCTGAAGACAGCTACAGTGTTCTTATAATAAATAAATAAATAAATAAATAAATAAATAAATAAATAAATAAATAAATAAACATTTTTTAAAAAGGATAAGAAAGAAAGAAAAACCAGGCAGGCCTGCCATGCTTATCTTTGTCTGTCTGTCTGTCTCTCTGTCTGTCTGTCTGTCTGATCCCCTAGAACTGGAGATGGGCCACCATATAGTTGCTGGTAGTTGATCCCAGGTCCTCTGGAAGAGGAGACAATGCTGTTAATTGTTGAGCCCTTTCAGTGGCCACACCCATCTTTGAATTTTTAGAAGTAAATGTGACGCTGTGTTTATGTACATCATATTCAGACCATAAGAGGGATTAAATTCTCCAGAATCTGACACAGTCTTTTGGAGTGTCTAAGACGGATACAGTGTACTTATATCTAATAAATACATAAATACATAAATAAACATTTTTTAAAATCGATTAGAAAGAAAGAAAGACCAGGCAGGCCTGCCATCCTTATCTCTGTCTGGTTGTCTGTCTGATTCCCTGGAACTGGAGATGGGCCACCATAGAGTTGCTGGTAGTTGATCCCAGGTTCTCTAGAAGAGAAGACAATGCTGTTAATTGTTGAGCCCTTTCAGTTGCCCACCCATCTTTAAATTTTTAGAAGTATATGTAAGGCTGTGTTTATGTACCGAATATGCAGACCATAAGAGGGATTTAGATTCTCCAGAATCTGACACCCTCTTCTGGAGTGTCTGAAGACAGCTACAGTGTAATTATATCTAATAAATTCATAAATAAACAAATAAACATTTTTTAAAAAGGATAATAAAGAAAGAGAGACCAGGCAGGCCTGCCATCCTTGTCTGTCTGTCTGTCTGTCTGATCCCCGGAACTGGAGATGGGCCACCATATAATTGCTGGTAGTTGATCCCAGGTTCTCTGGAAGAGGAGACAATGCTGTTAATTGTTGAGCCTTTTCAGTGGCCCCACCCATCTTTAAGTTTTTAGAAGTATATGTGAGGCTGTGTTTATGTATATCATATGCAGATCATAAGAGGGATATAGATTCTCCAGAATCTGACACCCTCTTGGGGAGTGTTTGAAGACAGCTACCGTGTACTTTTATCTAATAAATACATACATAAATTAATAAACATTTTTAAAAAGGATAAGAAAGAAAGAAAGACCAGGCAGGCCTGCCACCTTGTCTGTCTGTCTGTCTCTCTATCTGTCAGATCCCCTGGAACTGGAGATAGGCCACCATATAGTTGCTGGTAGTTGATCCCAGGTACTCTGGAAGAGGAGACAATGCTGTTAGTTGTTGAGCCCTTTCAGTAGCCCCACCCATCTTTAAATTTTTAGAAGTATATGTGAGGCTGTGTTTATGTACATCATATGCAGACCATACGAGGGATTTAGATTCTCCAGAATCTGACACCCTCTTCTGGAGTGTCTGAAGACAGCTACATTGTACTTATATCTAATAAATACATAAATAAATAAATAAATAAATAAATAAATAAATAAATATATATATACATACATAAATAAATAAACATTTTTTAAAAAGGATAAGAAAAAAAGAAAGACCAGGCAGGCCTGCCATCCTTATCTCAGTCTGTCTGTCTGTCTGTCTGATCCACTGGAACTAAAGATGGGCCACCATATAGTTGCTCATTGTTGATCCCAGGTTCTCTGGAAGAGGAGTCAATGCTGTTAATTATTGAACCCTTTCTGGGGCCCCACCCATCTTTAAATTTTTAGAACTATATGTGAGGCTGTGTTTATGTACATCATATGCAGACCATAAGAGGGATTTATATTCTCCAGAATCTGACACCCTCTTCTGCAGTGACTGAAGACAACTACAGTGTACTTATATCTAATAAATAAATAAATAAATAAATAAATAAATAAATAAATAAATAAATAAACATTTTTAAAAAAGGATAAGAAAGAAAGAAAGAAAGACCAGGCAGGCCTGCCATCCTTATCTCTGTCTATCTGTCTGTCTGTCTGATACCCTGGAACTGGAGATGGGCCACCATATAGTTGCTGGTAGTTGATCCCAGTTTCTCTGCAAGAGGAGACAATGCTGTTAATTTTTGAGCCCTTTCAGTGGCCCCACCCATCTAAATTTTTAGAAGAATTTGTGAGGCTGTGTTTATGTACATCATATGCAGACCATAAGAGGGATTTAGATTCTTCAGAATCTGACACCCTCTTCTGGAGTGTCTGAAGACAGCTAGAGTGTACTTATATCTAATAAATACATAAATAAATAAATAAACATGTTTTAAAAAGGATAAGAAAGATATAAAAACCAAGCAGGCCTGCCTTCCTTGTCTGTTTGTCTATCTGTCTATCTGATCCCCTGAAACTGGAGATGGGCCACCATATTTTTGCTGGTAGTTGATCCCAGGTTCTCTGGAAGAGGAGACAATGCTGGTATTTGTTGAGCCCTTTAAGTGGCCCCACCCATCTTTAAATTTTTAGAAGTATATATGAGGCTGTGTTTATGTACATCTTATGCAGACCATAAGAGGGATTTAGATTCTCCGTAATCTGACACCCTCTTCTGGAGTGTCTGAAGACAGCTACTGTGTACTTATATCTAATAAATACATACATAAATAAATAAATAAACATTTTTTTAAAAGGATAAGAAGAAAAGAAAGACCAGGTAGGCCTGCCATCCTTATCTCTGTCTGTCAGTCTGTCTGTCTGATCCCCTGGAACTAGAGATGGGCCACCATATAGTTGCTGGTAGTTGATCCCAGGTTCTCTGGAAGAGGAGACAATGCTGTTAATTGTTGAGCCCTTTCAGTGGCCCCACCCATCTTTAAATTTTTAGAAGTATATGTGAGGCTGTGTTTATGTACATTGTATGCAGACCATAAGAGGGATTTAGATTCTCCAGAAACTGATACCCTCTTCTGGAGTGTCTGAAGACATCTACAGTGTACTTATATCTAATAAATAAATAAATAAATAAAGAAAGAAAGAAAGAAAGAAAGAAAGAAAGAAAGAAAGAAAGAAAGAAAGAAAGATGTTTTAAAAAGGATAAGAAAGAATGAAAAACCAGACAGGCCTGCCATTCTAGTCTGTCTGTCTGTCTGTCTGTCTGATCCCCTGGAACTGGAGATGGTCCATTATATAGTTGCTGGTAGTTGATCCCAGGTTCTCTGGAAGAGGAGACAAGGCTGTTAATTGTTGAGCCCTTTCAGTGGCCCCACCCATCTTTAAATTTTTAGAAGTATATATGAGGCTATGTTAATGTACATCATATGCAGTCCATAAGAGGGATTTAGATACTCCAGAACCTGAAACCCTCCTCCTGAGATTCTGAAGACAGCTACAGTGTACTTAAATCTAATAAATAAATAAATAAATAAATAAATAAATAAATAAATAAATAAACATTTTAAAAGGAAAAGAAAGAAAGAAAGAAAGAAAGAAAGAAAGAAAGAAAGAAAGAAAGAAAGAAAGAAAGAAAGAAAGAAAGAAAGAAAGAAAGAACAGGCAGACCTGCGATCCTTATCTCTTCTGTCTGTCTGTCTGTCTATCTGATCCCCTGGAACTGGAGATGGGCCACCATATAGTTGCTGGTAGTTGATCCTAGGTTCTCTGGAAGAGGAGACAATGCTGTTAATTGTTGAGCCCTTTCAGTGGCCCCACACATCTTTAAATTTTTGGAAGTAATTGTAAGTCTGTGCTTATGTACATCATTTGCAGTCCATAAGAGGGATTTAGATTCTCCAGAATCTGACACCCTCTTCCTCAGTGTCTGAAGACAGCTACAGTGTACTTATATCTAATATACATTAATAAATAAATAAACATTTCTTAAAAAGGATAAGAAAGAAAGAAAGACCAGGCAGGCCTGCCATCCTTATCTCTATCTGTCTGTATGTCTGTCTGTCTGTCTGATCCCCTGGAACTGGAGATGGGCCACCATATAGTTGCTGGTAGTTGAACCCAGGTTCTCTGGAAGAGGAGACAATGCTGTTAATTTTGAGCAGTAAAGTGGCCCCACCCATCTTTAAATTTTTAGAAGTATATGTGAGGATGTGTTTATGTACCTCATATGCAGACCATAAGAGGGATTTAGATTGTCCAGAATCTGACACCGTCTTCTGGAGTGTCTGAAGACTGCTACCATGTACTTATATCTAATAAATAAATAAATAAATAAATAATCATTTTTTAAAAATGATAAGAAAAAAAGAAAGTCCAGGCAGGCCTGCGTTCCTTAACTCTGTCTGTCTGTCTGTCTGTCTGATCCCGGGGAACTGGAGATGGGCCACCATATAGTGGCTGATAGTTGATCCCAGGTTCTCTGGAAGAGGAGACAATGCTGTTAATTGTTGAGCCCTTTCAGTGGCCCCACTCATCTTTAAATTTTTAGAAGTGTATGTGAGGCTGTGTTTATGTACATCATAGGCAGACTATAAGAGGGATTTAGATTCTCCAGAATCTGACACCCTCTTCTGGAGTGTCTGAAGACAGCTACAGTGTACTTATTCTAATAAATAAATAAATAAATAAATAAATAAATAAATAAATAAATAAATAAATGAATAAATAAACTTTTTTTAAAAATGATAAGAAAAAAAGAAATACCAGGGAGGCCTGCCATCCTTATCTCTGTCTGTCTGTCTATCTGTCTTTCTGATTCCCTGGACCTGGAAATGGGCCACCATATAGTTGCTGGTAGTTGATCTCAGGTTCTCTGGAAGAGGAGACAATGCTGTTAATTGTTGATCCCTTTCAGTGGCCCCACCCATCTTTAAATTTTTGGAAGTAAATGTGAGTCTGTGTTTATGTACATCATATGCAGACCATAAGAGGGATTTAGATTCTCCAGAATCTGACAACCTCTTCTGGAGTGTCTGAAGACCTCTACAGTGTACTTATATCTAATAAATACATAAATAAATAAATAAACATTTTTTCAAAAAGGATAAGAAAGAAAGAACAACCAGGCAGTCCTGCCATCCTTGTCTGTTTGTCTGTCTGTCTGTCTGATCCCCGGAAACTGGAGATGGGCCACCATATTTTTGCTGGTAGTAGATCCCAGGTTCTCTGTAAGAGGAGACAATGCTGTTAATTGTTGAGCCCTTCAGTGGCCCCACCCATCTTTAAATTTTTAGAAGTATATGTGAGGCTTTGTTTATGTACATCATATGCAGACCATAAGAAGGATTTATATTCTCCAGAATCTGACACCCTCTTCTGGAGTATCTGAAGGCAGCTACAGGGTACTTATATCTAATAAATAAATGAATAAATAAATAAATAAATAAACATTTTTTAAAAGGATAAGAAAAAAAGAAAGACCAGGCAGGCCTGCCATCCTTATCTCTGTCTGTCTGTCTGTCTGTCTGATCTCCTGGAACTGGAGATGGGCCACAATAAAGTTGCTGGTAGTTGATCCAGGTTCTCTGGAAGAGGAGACAATGCTGTTAATTGTTGAGCCCTTTCAGTGGCCCCACTCATCTTTAAATTTTTAGAAGTGTATGTGAGGCTGTGTTTATGTACATCCTAGGCAGACTATAAGAGGGATTTAGATTCTCCAGAATCTGACACCCTCTTCTGGAGTGTCTGAAGACTGCTACAGTGTACTTATGTCTAATAAATAAATAAATAAATAAATAAATAAATAAATAAATAAATAAATAAATAAATAAATAAATATTTTTTTAAAAAAAAATGATAAGAAAAAAAGAAAGACCAGGCAGGGCCTGCCATCCTTTTCTCTGTCTGTCTGTCTGTCTTTCTGATCTCCTGGAACTGGAGATGGGCCACCATATAGTTGCTGGTAGTTGATCCCAGGTTCTCTGGAAGAGGAGACAATGCTGTTAATTGTTGAGCCCTTTCAGTGGCCCCACTCATCTTTAAATTTTTAGAGGTGTATGTGAGGCTGTGTTTATGTACATCATATGCAGACCATAAGAGGGATTTAGATTCTCCAGAATATGACACCCTCTTCTGGAGTGTCTGAAGATAGCTACAGTGTACTTATATCTAATAAATACATAAATAAATAAATAAATAAATAAATAAATAAATAAATAAATAAACATTTTTTAAAAAGGATAAGAAAGAAAGAAAGACCAGGCAGGCCTTCCATCCTTATCTCTGTCTGTCTGTCTGTCTCTCTGTCTGATCCCCTGGAACTGGAGATGGGCAACCATATAGTTGCTTGTAGTTGATCCCAGGTTCTCTGGAAGAGGAGACAATGCTGTTAATTATTGAGCCCTTTCAGTGGCCCCACCCATCTTTAAATTTTTAGAAGTATATGTGAGGCTGTGTTTATGTACATCTTATGCAGACCATAAGAGGGATTTAGATTCTCCAGAATCTGACACCCTCTACTGGAGTGTCTGAAGACAGCTACAGTGTACTTATATCTAAAAAATAAATAAATAAATAAATAAATAAATAAATAAATAAATAAATAAAATATTTTTTAAAAGGATAAGAAATAAAGTAAGACCAGGCAGGCCTGCCATCCTTATGTCTGTCTGTCTGTCTGTCTGTCTTTCTGATCCCCTGGAACTGGAGATGGGCCACCATATAGTTGCTGTTAGTTGATCCCAGGTTTTCTGGAAGAGGAGACAATTCTGTTAATTGTTGAGCCCTTTCAGTGGCCCCACCCATCTATAAATTTTTAGAAGTATATGTGAGGCTGTGTTTATGTACATCATATGCAGCCCATAAGAGGGATTTAGATTCTCCAGAATCTTACACCCTTTTCTGCAGTGTCTCAAGACAGCTACAGTGTACTTATATCTAATAAATAAATAAATAAATAAATAAATAAATAAATAAACAATTTTAAAAGGGATAAGAAAGAAAGAAAAACCAGGCAGGCCTGCCATACTTGTCTGTCTGTCTTACTGTCTTGCCTAGCCCCTTGCCTAGCCTAGCCTAGCCTAGCCCCTTGCCTAGCCTAACCTAGCCCCTTGCTTAGCCTAGCCCTGCCTTGCCTAGCCCTGCCTATCCCTGTCTTTAACCAGGCTGGCCTCGAAATCAGAAACTGACTGCCTCTCCCTCCAGAGTGCTCTCATTAAGAGCTC
This sequence comes from Mus caroli, assembly GCF_978045245.1. Taxonomy (NCBI): domain Eukaryota; kingdom Metazoa; phylum Chordata; class Mammalia; order Rodentia; family Muridae; genus Mus; species Mus caroli. The sequence goes on from NW_028227278.1 coordinate 8,029,757, forward strand.
GAGCCACCACTGACTGTTGGGTTTTCTAAGTCTTACATAGGTATTGTCTGTTTCTCAGCTGTGAAACCCTAATTAACACATGTAGTCTGTCCTAGGTCAGCCATAGCTACAGACTGAGGCCTTTTCTAAAACAAAACAAAAGAAAACAAAAAATAGAAATAATAAAATAAATAAATTAAGCAACCACATGATAACTTTTCTTTCTTTCAATGATACTCAGAGCTTGAAGCAGTTCACCCATGAGACCTCAGCTCCGGACATTGAGGCTGTTTCCCTAACAAGTATTATGGCTGAACCTGAGGGGTTCTACTGCTGATTTGTGTCCCCCACTTTAAAAAAATAGTTGTTTTCAAAGGCTGCAGGTTCTTAGCCCTGTTCCTTGTTACAGTTGAGTCACAGCCCTGAATGTTCAGTCTTAGTTAAAGGCACTGAGAAGGGCTTCCTCTAGACATCAAAGACCAAGTCTTTGTTATTAAAAAGTTAATCTGGATTCCCCCACCCCCTGAGGGTTTGTATTCTCAACATAGACCCTTTTCCTTCCTAACCTTGGCTGTCCTGAACCTTACTGTCCTTGAACTCAGTGATTTGCCTGTCTTGCTGGGATGAAACTGTGAGCTACCATCCAGAAGGAAGCACCCTGCTGAGGTTAGATTGGGGTCTCTTCCATTTTCCTCTATGAACATGCATATGGCAGGCCTGTTCTTTCTTTTTTACTTTTCCTTTTCTTTTTAAAGATTTATTTATTTATTATATCAAAGTATGCTGTAGCTATGTTCAGACACTCCAGAAGAGGGTGTCAGATGCTGAAGAATCTAAATCATTCTTATTGTCTGCATATGATGTATATAAACACAGCCTAACATATGCTCAAAAAAAAAGAAAGAAAGAAAGAAAGAAAGAAAGAAAGAAAGAAAGAAAGAAAGAAAGAAAGAAAGGAAGGAAGGAAGGAAGAAAGAAAGAAAGAAAGATGTGGCTACAGAGAGGGCTCAACAATTAAGAGCATTGTCTCCTCTTCCAGAGAACCTGGGCTCAATTACCAGTATATATATATATGGTGGCCCATCTCCAGTTCCAGGGGATCTATTACTCTGTTCTGGAGTCTGTGGGCACAGCATACACATGCAAAACATTCTTACACTAAAAATAAAATAGATCATTCAGAGAGAGGACAGAGAGTGGGTGAGAGAGAGGGGAGGTAATTATAACTCCTGACGAGTTTGAAGACCTGAGCTTCATCACTCACACAAATAAATACATGCAAAATAATTTTTATTGAGCAACAGTTATATTTACTATATCTAAAGGACAGTCATGAGCATATTCTCTAAATAGAAAAAGGCCTGTTAGTCTTAGAAATGGAAAAGACAAACCAAGGAAGATTTGCAATTACATAATGAGGCAGCTCAGCCCAGCTCTTAGGTTGGAAATAAGACTCGAGAATAGGATACACATGAAGCCAGCCAGCCATTGCTTTTTGTTTTGGAGGCTGAAGGGATACACCTGAAGACAGCCAATGCTGTGTGTGCTTGATGGTGATCTGGTAATTTTTTTTTTAATTTTTAAAAACTTTAACACTTTTTATAAAACTTTTATAAAACCTTTTTATTCTCCTTTCTTTCTTTCTTTCTTTCTTTCTTTCTTTCTTTCTTTCTTTCTTTCTTTCTTTCTTTCTTTCTTTCTTTCTTTCTTTCTTTCTTTCTTTCTTTCTTTCTTCAGGGTTTCTCACCATATTGCAGGTACTACAAGTTTGATTTTCTTATTTTTCGACTGTTTCAGGGTTTCTCACCATATTGCAGGTCCTACTGTGTGATTTTCTCATTTTTCGACTTTTTCAGGGTTTCTTATCATATTCCAAGTCCTAGAGTGTGATTTTCTCATTTTTCGACTTTTTCAGGGATTCTCACCATATTGCAGGTCCTACAAGTGTGAATTTCTTAATTTTCGACTTTTGCAGGGTTTCTCACCATGTTCCAGCTACTACAGTGTATTTTTCTCATTTTTTAAAATTTTCACGGTCTCTCATCTTATTCCAAGTCGAACAGTGTAATTTTCTCATTTTTCGACTTTTTCAGGGTTTCTCACCATATTGCAGGTACTACAAGTTTGATTTTCTTATTTTTCAAATGTTTCAGGGTTTCTCACCATATTCCAGGTCCTACTGTGTGATTTTCTCAAGTTAAGACTTTTTCAGTGTTTCTCACCAATATTCTAGGTACTACAGTGTGATTTTCTCATTTTATGACTTTTTCAGGTTTTCTCATCATATTCCAAGTCCTAGAGTGTGATTTTCTCTTTTTCGGACTTTTTCAGGGTTTCTCAAAAATATTCCAGGTCCTACAGTGTAATTTTCTCATTTTTTGACTTTTTCAGGGTTTCTCACCATATTCCAAGTCCTATAGTGTGATTTTCTCATTTTTTGACTTTTTCAGGGTTTCTCATCTTACTTCAAGTCCTACAGTGTGATTTTCTCATTTTTCGACTTTTTCAAGGTTTCTCACCATATTGCAGGTCCTACTGTGTGATTTTCTCATTTTTAGACTTTTTCAGGGTTTCTCACCATATTCCAGGTACTACTGTGATTCCAGGTACTACTGTGTGATTTTCTCATTTTTTGACTTTTTCAGGGTTTCTCATCATATTCCAAGTCCTAGAGTGTGATTTTCTCTTTTTAAGACTTTTTAAGGGTTTCTCACCATATTCCAGGTCCTACAGTGTGATTTTCTCAATTTTGGACTTTTTCAGGGTTTCTCATCATATTCCAAGTCCTAGACTGTGATTTTCTCTTTTTTCGACTTTTTCAGGGTGTCTCACCATATTCCAGGTCCTACAGTGTGATTTTCTTATTTTTTGACTTTTTCAGGGTTTCTCATCTTACTCCAAGTCCTACAGTGTGATTTTCTCATTTTTCGACTTTTTCAGGGTTTCTCACCATATTGCAGGTCCTACTGTGTGATTTTCTCATTTTTAGACTTTTTCAGTGTTTACTCACCATATTCAAGGTACTACAGTGTTATTTTCTCATTTTTTGACTTTTTCAGGGTTTCTCATCTTATTCCAAGTCCTACAGTGTGATTTTCTCATTTTTCGACTTTTTCAGTGTTTCTCACCATATTGCAGGTCCTACTGTGTGATTTTCTCATTTTTAGACTTTTTCAGGGTTTCTCACCATATTCCAGGTACTACTGTGTGATTTCTCATTTTTTGACTTTTTCAGGGTTTCTCATCATATTCCAAGTCCTAGAGTGTGATTTTCTCTTTTTTCGACTTTTTCAGGGTTTCTCACCATATTCCAGGTCCTACAGTGTGATTTTCTCATTTTTTGACTTTTTCAGGGTTTCTCACCATATTCCAGCTCCTACTGCGTGATTTTCTCATTTTTCGACTTTTTCAGGGTTTCTCACCATATTCCAAGTCCTACAGTGTGATTTTCTCATTTTTTGACATTTTCAGGGTTTGTCACCATATTCCAGGTACTACAGTGTGATTTTCTTATTTTAGACTTTTTCAGTGTTTCTCACCAAATTCCAGGACCTACTGCATGATTTTCTCATTTTTGACTTTTTCAGGATTTCTCACCATATTCCATGTCCTACACTGTAATTTTCTCATTTTTCGACTTTTTCAGGGTTTTTCACCATATTGGAGGTCCTACAAGTGTGATTTTCTTATTTTTCGACTTTTTCAGTGTTTCTCATCATATTCCAGCTCCTACAGTGTATTATTCTCATTTTTTTTGATTTTTTCACGGTTTCTCATCTTATTCCAAATCCTACAGTGTGATTTTCTCATTGTTGGAATTTTTTAGGGTTTCTCACCATATTGCAGGTACTACAAGTTTGATTTTCTTATTTTTCGACTTTTTCAGTGTTTCTCACCATATTTCAGCTCCTACCGTGTATTTTTGTCATTTTTTGTCTTTTTCACGGTTTCTCATCTTATTCCAAGTCCTATATTGTAATTTTCTCCTTTTTTGACGTTTTCAGGGTTTCTCACCATATTGCAGGTACTACAAGTTTGATTTTCTTATTTTTCTATCTTTCAGGGTTTCTCACCATATTCCAGGTCCTACTGTTTGATTTTCTCATTTTTAGACTTTTTCATGGTTTCTCACCATATTCCAGGTACTACAGTGTACTTTTCTCATTTTTTTGACCTTTTCAGGGTTACTCATCATATTCCAAGTCCTAGAGTGTGATTTTCTCTTTTTTCGACTATTTCAGAGTTTCTCACCATATTCCAGGTCCTATAGTGTGATTTTCTCATTTTAAGACTTTTTCAGGGTATCTCAACATATTCCAGGTACTACAGTGTGATTTTCTCATTTTTCGACTTTTTCAGGGTTTCTCATCTTATTCCAAGTCCTAAAGTATGATTTTCACATTTTAAGACTTTTTCAGGGTTTCTCACCATATTCCAGGTCCTACAGTGTGATTTTCTCATTTTTCGACTTTTTCAGGGTTTCTCACCATATTGGAGGTTCTACAAGTGTGATTTTCTTATTTTTCGACTGATTCAGTGTTTCTCACCATATTGCAGGTCCTACAGTGTGATTTTATCATTTTTCGACTTTTTCAGGGTTTCTCACCATATTGGAGGTTCTACAAGTGTGATTTTCTTATTTTTTGACTTTTTCAGGGTTTCTTACCATATTCCAGCTTCTACAGTGTATTTTTCTCATTTTTTGACTTTTTCACGGTTACTCATCATATTCTAAATCCTACAGTGTGATTTTCGCATTTTTGGAAATTTTCAGGGTTTCTCACCATAGTGCAAGTACTACAAGTTTGATTTTCTTATTTTTTGACTGTTTAAGTGTTTATCACCATATTGCAGGTCCTAATGTGTGATTTTCTCATTTTGAGACTTTTTCTGTGTTTCTCACCATATTCCAGCTACTACAGTGTGATTTTCTCATTTTTCGACTTTTATAGGGTTCCTCATCATATTCCAAGTCCTAGAGTGTGATTTTTCTAATTATTGACTTTTTCAGGGTTACTCACCAAATTCCATCTTCTACAGTGTGATTTTCAAATTTTTCGACTTTTTCAGGGTTTTTCATCATATTCCAAGTCCTACAGTGTGATTTTCTCATTTTTTGACTTTTTCAGGGTTTCTCATCATATTCCAAGTCCTAGAGAGTGATTTTTCTAATTTTTCGCCTTTTTCAGAGTTTCTCACCATATTCCAGGTTCCACAGTGTTATTTTTCTCATTTTTTGACTTTTTCAGGATTGCTCAACATATTCCATCTTCTACAGTGTGATTTTTTCATTTTTCAACTTTTTCAGGGTTTCTCATCTTATTCCAAGTCCTACAGGGTGATTTTCTCATTTTTCAACTTTTTCAGGGTTTCTCACCATATTGCAGGTCCTACAAGTGTGAATTTCTTATTTTTTGACTTTTTCAGGGTTTCTCACCATATTCCAGCTCCTTCAGTGTATTTTTCTCATTTTTTGACTTTTTCAGGGTTTCTCACCATATTGCAGATATGACAAATTTGATTTTCTTATTTTTCGACTGCTTCGGGGTTTCTCACCATATTCCAGGTCCTACAGTGTAATTTTCTCATTTTTTGACTTTTTTAGTGTTTCTCACCATATTGCAGGTCCTACTGTGTGATTTTCTCATTTTTAGACTTTTTCAGTGTTTACTCACCATATTCAAGGTACTACAGTGTTATTTTCTCATTTTGAGACTTTTTCAGGTTTTCTCATCTTATTCCAAGTCCTACAGGGTGATTTTCTCTTTTTTCGACTTTTAAAGGGTTTCTCAACATATTCCAGGTCCTACAGTGTAATATGCTCATTTTTTGACTTTTTCAGTGTTTCTCACCATATTGCAGGTCCTACTGTGTGATTTTCTCATTTTTAGACTTTTTCAGTGTTTACTCACCATATTCAAGGTACTACAGTGTGATTTTCTCATTTTTTTGACTTTTTCAGGTTATATCATCATATTCCAAGTCCTAGAGTGTGATTTTCTCTTTTTTCGACTCTTTCAGAGTTTCTCACCATATTCCAGATCCTACAGTGTGATTTTCTCATTTTAAGACTTTTTCAGGGTTTCTCAACACATTCCAGGTACTACAGTGTGATTTTCTCATTTTTCGACTTTTTCAGGGTTCCTCATCATATTCCAAGTCCTAGAGTGTTATTTTTCTAATTATTGACTTTTTCACGGTTGCTCACCATATTCCATCTTCTACAGTGTGATTTTCTCATTTTTTGACTTTTTCAGGGTTTTTCATCATATTCCAAGTTCTATAGTGTGATTTTCTCATTTTTTGACTTTTTCAGGGTTTCTCACCATATTCCAGGTCCTACAGTGTGATTTTCTCATTTTTCAACTTTTTCAGGGTTTCTCACCATAATGAAGGTCAAACAAGTGTGAGTTTCTTATTTTTCGACTTTTTCAGGTTTTCTCACCATATTCCAGCTCCTACAGTGTATTTTTCTCGTTTTTAGACTTTTTCACGTTTTCTCACAATATTCCAAGTCCTACTGCGTGATTTTCTCATTTTTCGACTTTTTCAGGGTTTCTCACCATATTCCAAGTCCTACAGTGTGATTTTCTCTTTTTTCGACTCTTTCAGAGTTTCTCACCATATTCCAGATCCTACAGTGTGATTTTCTCATTTTAAGACTTTTTCAGGGTTTCTCAACACATTCCAGGTACTACAGTGTGATTTTCTCATTTTTCGACTTTTTCAGGGTTCCTCATCATATTCCAAGTCCTAGAGTGTTATTTTTCTAATTATTGACTTTTTCACGGTTGCTCACCATATTCCATCTTCTACAGTGTGATTTTCTCATTTTTTGACTTTTTCAGGGTTTTTCATCATATTCCAAGTTCTATAGTGTGATTTTCTCATTTTTTGACTTTTTCAGGGTTTCTCACCATATTCCAGGTCCTACAGTGTGATTTTCTCATTTTTCAACTTTTTCAGGGTTTCTCACCATAATGAAGGTCAAACAAGTGTGAGTTTCTTATTTTTCGACTTTTTCAGGTTTTCTCACCATATTCCAGCTCCTACAGTGTATTTTTCTCGTTTTTAGACTTTTTCACGTTTTCTCACAATATTCCAAGTCCTACTGCGTGATTTTCTCATTTTTCGACTTTTTCAGGGTTTCTCACCATATTCCAAGTCCTACAGTGTGATTTTCTCATTTTTCGACTTTTTCAGAATTTCTCACCATATTCCAGGTCCTATAGTGTGATTTTCTCATTTTAAGACTTTTTCAGGGTATCTCAACATATTCCAGGTACTACAGTGTGATTTTCTCATTTTTCGACTTTTTCAGGGTTTCTCATCTTATTCCAAGTCCTAAAGTATGATTTTCACATTTTAAGACTTTTTCAGGGTTTCTCACCATATTCCAGGTCCTACAGTGTGATTTTCTCATTTTTCGACTTTTTCAGGGTTTCTCACCATATTGGAGGTTCTACAAGTGTGATTTTCTTATTTTTCGACTGATTCAGTGTTTCTCACCATATTGCAGGTCCTACAGTGTGATTTTATCATTTTTCGACTTTTTCAGGGTTTCTCACCATATTGGAGGTTCTACAAGTGTGATTTTCTTATTTTTTGACTTTTTCAGGGTTTCTTACCATATTCCAGCTTCTACAGTGTATTTTTCTCATTTTTTGACTTTTTCACGGTTACTCATCATATTCTAAATCCTACAGTGTGATTTTCGCATTTTTGGAAATTTTCAGGGTTTCTCACCATAGTGCAAGTACTACAAGTTTGATTTTCTTATTTTTTGACTGTTTAAGTGTTTATCACCATATTGCAGGTCCTAATGTGTGATTTTCTCATTTTGAGACTTTTTCTGTGTTTCTCACCATATTCCAGCTACTACAGTGTGATTTTCTCATTTTTCGACTTTTATAGGGTTCCTCATCATATTCCAAGTCCTAGAGTGTGATTTTTCTAATTATTGACTTTTTCAGGGTTACTCACCAAATTCCATCTTCTACAGTGTGATTTTCAAATTTTTCGACTTTTTCAGGGTTTTTCATCATATTCCAAGTCCTACAGTGTGATTTTCTCATTTTTTGACTTTTTCAGGGTTTCTCATCATATTCCAAGTCCTAGAGAGTGATTTTTCTAATTTTTCGCCTTTTTCAGAGTTTCTCACCATATTCCAGGTTCCACAGTGTTATTTTTCTCATTTTTTGACTTTTTCAGGATTGCTCAACATATTCCATCTTCTACAGTGTGATTTTTTCATTTTTCAACTTTTTCAGGGTTTCTCATCTTATTCCAAGTCCTACAGGGTGATTTTCTCATTTTTCAACTTTTTCAGGGTTTCTCACCATATTGCAGGTCCTACAAGTGTGAATTTCTTATTTTTTGACTTTTTCAGGGTTTCTCACCATATTCCAGCTCCTTCAGTGTATTTTTCTCATTTTTTGACTTTTTCAGGGTTTCTCACCATATTGCAGATATGACAAATTTGATTTTCTTATTTTTCGACTGCTTCGGGGTTTCTCACCATATTCCAGGTCCTACAGTGTAATTTTCTCATTTTTTGACTTTTTTAGTGTTTCTCACCATATTGCAGGTCCTACTGTGTGATTTTCTCATTTTTAGACTTTTTCAGTGTTTACTCACCATATTCAAGGTACTACAGTGTTATTTTCTCATTTTGAGACTTTTTCAGGTTTTCTCATCTTATTCCAAGTCCTACAGGGTGATTTTCTCTTTTTTCGACTTTTAAAGGGTTTCTCAACATATTCCAGGTCCTACAGTGTAATATGCTCATTTTTTGACTTTTTCAGTGTTTCTCACCATATTGCAGGTCCTACTGTGTGATTTTCTCATTTTTAGACTTTTTCAGTGTTTACTCACCATATTCAAGGTACTACAGTGTGATTTTCTCATTTTTTTGACTTTTTCAGGTTATATCATCATATTCCAAGTCCTAGAGTGTGATTTTCTCTTTTTTTCGACTCTTTCAGAGTTTCTCACCATATTCCAGATCCTACAGTGTGATTTTCTCATTTTAAGACTTTTTCAGGGTTTCTCAACACATTCCAGGTACTACAGTGTGATTTTCTCATTTTTCGACTTTTTCAGGGTTCCTCATCATATTCCAAGTCCTAGAGTGTTATTTTTCTAATTATTGACTTTTTCACGGTTGCTCACCATATTCCATCTTCTACAGTGTGATTTTCTCATTTTTTGACTTTTTCAGGGTTTTTCATCATATTCCAAGTTCTATAGTGTGATTTTCTCATTTTTTGACTTTTTCAGGGTTTCTCACCATATTCCAGGTCCTACAGTGTGATTTTCTCATTTTTCAACTTTTTCAGGGTTTCTCACCATAATGAAGGTCAAACAAGTGTGAGTTTCTTATTTTTCGACTTTTTCAGGTTTTCTCACCATATTCCAGCTCCTACAGTGTATTTTTCTCGTTTTTAGACTTTTTCACGTTTTCTCACAATATTCCAAGTCCTACTGCGTGATTTTCTCATTTTTCGACTTTTTCAGGGTTTCTCACCATATTCCAAGTCCTACAGTGTGATTTTCTCATTTTTCGACTTTTTCAGAATTTCTCACCCTATTGCAGGTCCTACAAGTGTGAATTTCTTATTTTTTGACTTTTTCAGGGTTTCTCACCATATTCCAGCTCCTTCAGTGTATTTTTCTCATTTTTTGACTTTTTCAGGGTTTCTCACCATATTGCAGATATGACAAATTTGATTTTCTTATTTTTCGACTGCTTCAGGGTTTCTCACCATATTCCAGGTCCTACTGTGTGATTTTCTCATTTTTAGACTTTTTCAGTGTTTTTCTCACCATATTCAAGGTACTACAGTGTTATTTTCTCATTTTTTGACATTTTCAGGTTTTCTCATCATATTCCATGTCCTAGAGGGTGATTTTCTCTTTTTTCGACTTTTAAAGTGTTTCTCAACATATTCCAGGTCCTACAGTGTAATTTTCTCATGTTTTGACTTTTTCAGTGTTTCTCACCATATTGCAGGTCCTACAAGTGTGAATTTCTTTTTTTTCGACTTTTTCAGAGTTACTCACCATATTCCAGGTCCTACAGTGTGATTTTCTCATTTTTAGATTTTTCAGTGTTTCTCAACATATTGCAGGTCCTACTGTGTGATTTTCTCATTTTAAGACTTTTTCAGGGTTTCTCACCATATTCCAGGTCCTACTGTGTGATTTTCTCATTTTTTTACTTTTTCAGTGTTTCTCATCATATTCCAAGTCCTACAGTGTGATTTTCTCATTTTTTGACTTTTTCAGGGTTTCTTATCATATTCCAAGTCCTAGACTGTGATTTTTCTAATTTTTCGACTTTTTCAGATTATATCACCATATTCATTTTACTACAGTGTTGTTTCTCATTTTTTGACTTTTTCAAGGTTTCTCACCATATTCAATGTCCTACAGTGTGATTTTCTCATTTAAAGGCTTTTTCAGGGTTTGTCACCATATTCCAGGTACTACAGTGTAATTTTCTTATTTTAGACTTTTTCAGTGTTTCTCACCAAATTCCAGGACCTACTGCGTGATTTTCTCATTTTTCGACTTTTTCAGGGTTTCTCACCATATTCCAGGTCCTACACTGTGATTTTCTCATTTTTCGACTTTTTCAGGGTCTTTCACCATATTGGAGGTCCTACAAGTGTGATTTTCTAATTTTTCGACTTTTTCAGGGTTTCTCATCATATTCCAAATCCTACAGTGTGATTTTCTCATTTTTGGAATTTTTCAGGGTTTCTCAACATATTGCAGGTACTACAAGTTTGATTTTCTTATTTTTTGACTGTTTCAGTGTTTCTTACCATATTGCAGGTCCTACTGTGTGATTTTCTCATTTTGAGACTTTTTCAGTGTTTATCACCATATTCCAGCTACTACAGTGTGATTTTCTCATTTTTCGACTTTTTCAGGGTTTCTCATCATATTCCAAGTCCTAGAGAGTGATTTTTCTAATTTTTCGCCTTTTTCAGAGTTTCTCACCATATTCCAGGTTCCACAGTGTGATTTTTTTCATTTTTTGACTTTTTCAGGATTGCTCAACATATTCCATCTTCTACAGTATGATTTTCTCATTTTTCAACTTTTTCAGGGTTTCTCATCTTATTCCAAGTCCTACAGTGTGATTTTCTCATTTTTTGACTTTTTCAGGGTGTCTCATCTTATTCCAAGTCATACAGTGTGATTTTCTCATTTTTCGACTTTTTCAGGGTTTCTCACCATATTGCAGGTCCTACAAGTGTGAATTTCTTATTTTTCGACTTTTTCAGGGTTTCTCACCATATTCCAGGTCCTACTGTGTGATTTTCTCATTTTTAGACTTTTTCATTGTTTACTCACCATATTCAAGGTACTACAGTGTTATTTTCTCATTTTTTGACTTTTTCAGGTTTTCTCATCATATTCCAAGTCCTACAGGGTGATTTTCTCTTTTTTCGACTTTTAAAGGGTTTCTCAACATATTCCAGGTCCACCAGTGTAATTTTCTCATTTTTTGACTTTTTCAGTGTTTCTCACCATATTGCAGGTCCTACAAGTGTGAATTTCTAATTTTTCGACTTTTTCAGAGTTACTCACCATATTCCAGGTCCTACAGTGTGATTTTTTCATTTCAAGATTTTTCAGTGTTTCTCACCATATTCCAGGTCCTACTGCCTGATGTTCTCATTTTTCGACTTTTTCAGGGTTTCTCACCATATTCCAAGTCCTACAGTGTGATTTTCTCATTTTTTTGACATTTTCAGGGTTTGTCACCATATTCCAGGTACTACAGTGTGATTTTCTTATTTTAGACTTTTTCAGTGCTTCTCACCAAATTCCAGGACCTACTGCGTGATTTTCTCATTTTTGACTTTTTCAGGGTTTCTCACCATATT